>NC_046168.1:53686462-53948962 GCF_011064425.1 Rattus rattus | reverse complement strand
CTGTGAAATGACTGAATTATTGAAAGCAACCTACAGATTCAAAGCCAATTCCCATTAAAATTCTAATGACACTCTCTAAACAGAGGGAAAAACCCTCCAGATGGACTCACAAAAGATGAAGAAGCACAGAGCAGAGAGGGCAGGGCTGGAGGCATCACAGGACGCAATGCTGGAGGAGCTGTAGGACATCTCCACACCACAGGGGCAGGGCACAAAGTGGCACAAGATGGGCACGCAGAATAATGGTGCAAAGGACTCAGGAGCAAACCTGCACAGTTACAAAGGTGCTTAAAACGTTCATTTGGAAAAAAGATACCTTACTTAACAAGTTTAAAAAACTCCCTCCCTCAACTCCTGTTTCCATATACACTCATACCACAAGACTCAACAACGGGGCAGAATATATACTCAAAGGAAACATATTATCTGTTTAAGTGCCGTTCATGAGCCCCCATAGAAGACCTGGGAAATGCCTTCAGGTAAAGGAAAAAGAAAACATCAGAATGTGCCTCTTCCTTTCTTCTGAGTTCCGTCGGCTCAGAGATCTGTCTTCTCCCAGATCTCCACAGTAGGAATGAGAAATGACACGTGGGTTTCCACATGCCCAATGAAAATAGACCCACATATCTCACCCCACATAAAAATCAACTCCAAGCAGATCAAATATCTTAACAATATGACCTGCAACTTTGAAACGACAGGAGGAAAACATAGGTAAGATATTTTAAAATATAGGCTTGTATTCTCTGAGAAGGACCCCCAGAGCACATGACCAGCCCTAATGAGTGATAGGATTTTGTAAAATTCAAAAACTCCTCTTGAATAGCAAAGGAAACTTTCACAGGAGTGAAGAGGCAGCCTTCAAATGGGAAATCAATCTTTCCCAACTCTACATCGGACAGATGGATGACAGCAAGGACACATAAGTAACAAAACTTTAAATGCCCTGAACCTTGTCATCTGGGGCGCTCCTAAAAAGACCCTAACCACAAATAAAGTGAATGATTTTGCTCTATGATCAGCAAGAAGAAGGAACAGTGGTGGTGGTGGGGAGATAACGCAGAGACGTTCTGTTGGCAATGCAATCACCCAGGACTCATCGAGTGACATTGTCAGCTTTATTTGGATTGCTTAGAAATCTTTTCATTTATTCTCTTTTCTTTCCACTTCAATCTGCTGTCTACTCCTCAATGGTTCTCCTCCTGTTTCCATGAATGCTGAATTCTCTCACTCTCTTCTGTTGCCCCATCCTGACCTCTGTGTGAGTACACACACAGCACAGCATGCATGTGGAAGCCAGAGGACAAGTCTTGGGAGTCACTTTCTTTTTCCACTATGGGTGCTTGGGATCTCAGCTCATCAGACTTGCACCACAAGCTCTCCTACTCACTGAGCCATGCCAGGCCCCCTTTCTACTGTCATGTTTGTGTGCCTATGTGATATGTACACATACCAAGCATCCGCTGGCTGTGGATAGAGATGGAGATTTTAGAAGGACAGACACATTCTTACGTGAAGGTTCCAGAGCCTTGAGCCTATAATGAAGAAGCCTATATATTCACATGTTTCCAAGGAAGCTTGGATTGTTCTTAGATGGTATGATGGAATATAGACCCTTTGAAATGAACTTTCTATCCTGAAAGACTTATTATCCATGGACAGGAAAGTAAAAATTAAAAAAAGAATGAAAGGATAATCCGGTATAGGATTTGGGTATGTTATGCAGTTGTTCAGAGAGGTAAGGATTCAAAGTTGGAGAGAATAGTTAGGGGGGGCATCCTGGAGGAGGAGGATGGTTTGGAGGAACGGTGGGATTAGACAGAGACATGAGGTATTAGGAACTGCAGAAACAAACTGGGGACAAGTGTGCCACTATGCAAACACTTGGTAGGAGGGTGGCATTACATAAGGCATTAAAGATCAAGTTGAGGGCTTGGGTTTTTGCTTGATGTTTCTTTGATTCTCAATCCTAGTATCTTGGGGGATGAGGTAGGCCTGGTGTGTGTCTCCTCTGGTGGAAACAGTATTCTATGCAGTGCCTCTTTGAACAGCTTGGTGGTTTGCTAACAGATTATGGTTGAGAGAAAATGCTGGGAATAGGACTGGGACCTGATCTTATCTGCTGCAAGCTGTGGATTGCTACAGGAAGAGTGGTAACATTAGGTTGGTCATGCTTGCGTGAGTTTATATAGTGAGGAAAGCGATGGGCTGAATGGCCTTGAGATCTGTTTTAGTAAATATTGCTAAAATAATGTTAGGGTTTCTATTGCTGTTATGAAACACCATGGCCAAAGAGCAACTTGGGGAGGAAAGGGTTTATTTGTCTTAACTTCCACAGCACTTCATCATTAAACTGTGTCAGGACAGGAACTCAAAACAGGACGGGAACCTGGAGGCAGAAGCTGATACAGAGGCCATGGAGGGGTGCCGCTTACTGGCTTGCTCTGCATGGCTTGCTCAGCCTGTTTTATCATAGAACCCCCCAAACCCACTAGCCTAGGGATGTCAACACCCACCATCATCTGGACCTTCCCCCATCAATCACTAATTAAGAAAATGCTGTACAGACCTGCCTACAATCTGATCTTACAGAGGTGTTTCCTTAATGAGGTGCCCGCCTCTCAGATGACTTAACTTGTGTCAAGTTGACATAAAACTGGTCAGCACAAACAGCTCTATGACAGCTGCCCTTGCAATGGTAGGTGCATGGGTGAGAGGACCGAGGCCTGTTTGCTGAAGCAGACACTGTCTTGATAGGAGTATATTATCAACTAGCTCACCAGACCTGCACACTCAAGAGTACAACTTCTAGTGGGTTTCCTCTCGCTAGGACTGGAGTGGTCCTCCAAGGCCATTTGGAGGTCCGTGCACAGCCTTTTGGAGACAAGCTGACTGATGTATTTGCCTCAGTGGACTATGGAATGTTAGCTGGGCCTAGAGGAAGCATGACGTGATTTAACTCAGTGTACTATGGCTGCTGCTGCTTGACTCCATCCTAAGTCTAGGGCCACATAGTACAGCTGCAATGACAGTGGCCCAAGAATGGCCTTAAGCATAAGGGAACTTTATGGGGTGGCCAAGCCTGTGTCCTGTCACCCACGCATAGTAACTTAGGTGGGCACCTTGTGCCTGCCCCTCCCCGGTCCCTCAATTAAAAACCATGGCTGTTTATCCATTGGCTGCTTCTGGGTGTAATGTTAAGGGTCACAGATATCTGGGCATGCTGGCCAAAATTGTTCTTGAGAAACCTACTGTGAAGAAATATATTTTATAGTATGATCTAGTCTTCCTACCACAAATATAACAACGTTTTCATAAAATAACTACCTCCACGCTGCATAAGCTACTCCCAATCAGTTGTATTTGATTGACCAGTTTGATTAAAAAATGCTACTGAAGATCGTGATCTGTCGACTCCCAGATTGAAAAGCATAGGACATGGGATAATCTTGTATTTATTTTCCAAATTTCCCGAGCCATAAGAAGTTCCTAAAAGTCTCTTTCCGAAACGTAGCAAACATGCACATATGGTTCAGAGTCATGCCATGATAGATAAATGCTTCAAGGCGTCTTGTAGCAAGAGCGAGAGAGACTAAAGAGAGGCAGAGAGATGTCACAGTGGCTGTCACACAGGATACGGTGCTGTTGTGATGGACACAGGCACAGTGTGGGTTTCCTCTGCGAAGAGTATTCATTTCCTGGCCTGTGTGTTCCTTGTTAAACTGAACATACCAATGTTTCCCATTATTTGTATTCCTTCCTTGGAAGAAAATAAACCATAAGTATTCAAATAGTGGATATAGATGTAATAAAAATGTGCTTACACATTAAGTACTCAGTAAAAATTAGCTGTTGCAAAATATTTTTCCTTTCACCAGATCCATTGCAGGAGGATATTTAGAGGTGGGAGGGATGGGAACTGAACTGCACTTCTTCCACTCACACTCAGGTGGCTCTGAGAATCAGGAAAGTTCGGGGAACGTTGGGACCACATGGGACAAAGCTTTAAGAGAGTCAGCTTCCACAAGATGGTGTTTGTTAGTGGTACTTGATTTCCCTCCGGTCATTCCCTCTGCTTCTGTTTCCCCAAATCCTTGTTGCCCCTCCCACATCATCCTTCGTTTCCCCTCCAGCTCGCCATACAAAATGTGCATCTCTCTATGTGTCCCAATACTCAGAGATGTGAGTCTGTCAGTCTTCACTGAGCGTTGTGTTATAGACTATCTTTTTATGGCTTATTAATCTTGCCTCCTAAAAGCAGTTTGTAACTTCCTTAAGAAGGAGTATTTCCAGAAGGTTCCATAGCCAAACTCAGCATGCTGCTGCTTTTGTCATGAGCTAGGGCAGCTTAATTCTGTAGCAATTTCTAGTGATCTTCACAAAGTTGACACAAGAGCAGCTGCCCAGGCTATCTGTCTGTCTGTCTGTGTATGTATGTATGTATGTATGTATGTATGTATGTATGTATGTATCTATCTATCTATCTATCATCTATCTACCTACCTATTATCTATCAATCTATCAATCAATCAATCTATTATCTATCTATCTATCTATCTACCCTCTATCTATCTATCTATCTATTATTCATATATCATCTAATAATCTATTATTTATCTATTCATATATCATCTATCATTCATTCATTCATTCATTCATTCATTCATTCATTCATTCATGGTCACCATTATTCAAGCTAGACTGTCCTGAGAAGAAACCATACTTGAGAGAATGCTTCATAAGATGGGGGTGAAGGCAGGCCTGTAGGGCTTAGCACCTTGGAGGCACATACCAGCCCTGGCCATGTGGTCCTGTATGGTATAAGAAATCAGGCTAAACAAACCATGAGATCGAGCCAGGCAGCAGTTTTCCTCCGTGGCCTCTGCTTCAGCATTTGCCTCTAGGTTGATGCCCTGACTTCCATGGATGATAGACTGTAATAAAACCCATGCATCCCTATGTTGCTTTTGGTCATGCTGTTTAATCACGGTGATAGACGAGTAACTAAGAAAGCGTTTAGGGGTCGGCTTGGACATGGTTGGCTGAGCACTGAATGAAATACCTCACCTGTCTGTCACATCATACAAGAGGCCCATAGAGAGCACTTACCTGTCCTGGCTCAAGGCAAGGGCAGCCAAGGTTGAGACCACTGTCCCCAGTGCCCCAGCGATCGTCCACCAGGGATTCTGGATCAGAAGCCCTATGAAGATGATGAGCCCACTAAGGGGGTTGTTGACAAACATCACCTGAGCTGCTCCCCGCAGGACCCAGTCTAGGAACTGAAGGACCAGGGGCTTATCTGCAAGAGACGGATAGAGCCATCAGCACGGTATGGCTTGTGTATTAGACCACTAGTTGGCATAGAAACTCAGACACACGGGGATGTGCCAGCCAGGGTATTTCTCTTGATTCAGCCTGGTTTGGGGTGGGAGTGTGAAGGGGTTGGGAGTGGATGTTGGCACCCAGCCCAAGGCTCTGAGTGGCCTAGCAATTGGTCTACAGTGGGTGGTAGTTTTTGCCATACAGACTGAGGGACCATGCTGAGACTAATTTAAAGCAGTTCCAGCCATTGGCTTGGTTGGCAAGGAACATTCCATGGGAAATTTATTGGTCCAAGGGAAGAGGCCGGGAGGGAGGTAAACTCTTGCTTTGTGTAGTGCCGTGTGTGACTCAGTTGAGGGCTGATATCTGAGCAGCAAAGAAAGTGGCTTCGAGAAAGGATGCTGGAAAAGAAATTGTTAGAGCCCAGCTGTGAAAATCATTATTGAATTGGGGCCTAGAAGAAGCCAGGTGTAGGAGAGGGGACATGCGTTCTGCCCCCTCTGGTTTGGTTTCCAGGACAACCACGCTAGTGGGGGGCGAGTGGGGACTGATGGGGAGAGTGTGGTATTTGCTAAAGCATTCAAGTTCAGAGAGAGGTGAAAAGGAAAGAAAACCCTGGAGCTTGCAGAGGGCGATGCTGATCTTTTCTTGGCCCATAATGGGTACAGTAAGTGGCCGTGGAACAAATGGGGGAACAGTCTTATGGCTTATTTGGGAAATATGGCTGGTATGTTACTAATTTGTTTGCCCTCTATCGGTTCCACACAGGGATGATTGGCAAAGGGCTAAAAATTAATGAAATGTATTCATTCTAAAAGGGAATGACAGGCTAATTGGGTACACGACCACCTGGGGTCAACTCAGTTTCCCTCTACTTTGTCAGTCCTTGCTATGAGGGGGTGAAGGAGCGGCCATGTTGTCCAAGCTGGAGGAAAAGTTGCCTCTGTCCCTTGGTCCTCCCCAGAGACCTACCTTTCAGCCAGTTCTTGCATTCCTTCATGTCACCAGTGAGATAGCTCACAGCTTGGAAGAGGCTGAAGCCTCCCCGGCCTGCAGAAGCCCTGCGGGGCACCTCGCTTTCTCTCCGTTTACTCCACTCGTTGGGTTTTTCAATCTTCACTATGTGGCTGTCTTCATCCGATGAGCGGAGATCCTTCATGGAAAAGACAGGAGGGAATACCAAAGAATATGCCTTTCACCTATTGTTCTATCTTTGAGACCGGGTCTCCTTTGTGGCCCAGTCTGTTGTTGAATTCTGTACAGCACAGGTAAGCCTCCTTCTGCTTGCCATCCTCCCTTCTCTGCCTTCTGACTGCTGGGATTATAAGTACTTGTCACCAGACTTGACTTCAAAGAATATGTCTTTTTGATAGCAGGGACATTTGGGAACAGAGGGCATTGGTCAGGATTTTTGACAGAGATATGGTATCATGAGATTAAAAGATGAGACTCCTATTGTCTAAAGTTGTACTCCATTGTAAACCAGGACTATTAAAGATTCTACACAATAGCTTTTTCTTGGGTAATATGAGCTTTTGGGCTAATATCCACTTATCAGTGAGTGCATACCATGTGTGTTTTTGTGCCTGGGTTACCTCACTCAGGGCGATAGTTTCTAGTTCCATCCATTTGCCTATGAGTTTCATGAAGTCATTGTTTTTAATAGCTGAATAGTACACCATTGTGTAAATGTACCACATTTTCTGTATCCATTCCTCTGTTGAACGATATCTGGGTTCTTCCCAGCCTCTGGCTATTATAAATAAGGCTGCTATGAACATAGTGGAGCATGTGTCCTTGTTATATGTTGGAACATCTTTTGGGTATATGCCCAAGAGTGGTATAGCTGGGTCATCAGGTAGTACTGTGTCCAATTTTCTGATGAACCACAATAGCTTTTCTTAATGATTTGTGACAAGGATTCCTTTTAGCAGTTTGATGATACCTATAGACTTCTTTTCACAGTAAATATTTGGAAGTATAAATAACAAAGGAAATTATATTGAAATGCAGTGATTAAAGTATTTGAAACAATTGCAGTCCCTAGATAAGCATGTATCTAATGACAGTAGAACTTAAATCAGTGAAGGGTGGTTACGTGGGACCTCCTCAACCCAGGCCAGTTCTGTAAGGTTAGCTCAGATCCTTAGCCCACCACAAGATCAATCATGGCCCTCCCTGTGACTGTCGAATAGCTCAGAGTCCTGCTGCCCCTCCTCATCTTTGAGTTGTGCCTGAGCCAAGCCCAGCCCAGCCCAGCCAACTTCTCACTTTCAAATCTTCATGTGAAAGTCCAAGTCCTGGGCAATCTGGTTCATGACAGCTTGGATGGAAATCTCGGCTACTACTAACATGTCTGACACATTGCGTGTGTTATGCAGAATTGAAGTAAATGCTAGAGTCCATTGGAGGTTACAGATACAATGCTGGATTATTTCCCTCATCCAAGTTCGTCTGCTTCTTCTTGGTCAAGACTTCTTTCTCTAAAGCTGTGCCTTTCAGTATGGTAGCTCATAAGACAGGAAGCTCCTGAACATTTGAAAGGTGGCTGTTTTTAAATAAACTAGGAAGAGATGGGAAATTCCCAAGCTTCATCAACTAAAGACCAATGAGTGACACTGCATGTAACAGTGAAAGATTAGAAATCTCTTTCTCTGAGAGCAAACACAAAACAAGGGTGTCTTCTCTCTTTTCTTTTTCTTTTCTTCGGAGCTGGGGACCAAACCCAGGGCCTTGTGCTTGCTAGGCAAGCGCTCTACCACTGAGCTAAATCCCCAACCCCGGGTGTCTGCTCTTGCCCAGGCTACTCAGCACTGTGTTGGAGCACAGGCAAAGCGGCAAGGAGAGGAAGCAAAGGTAATACAGTGTGAAAAGTTTAGGGATAGCACCTCTATTTGCAGATGGCATGCCCTTTTGTATAGAAAATTCTTAAGGCAACCGCAAAGGTCCTACTAGAGGCATAAATAAGTTTAGAAAAGTTACAGAATAGAAGATCAAATAGGATTTATTTTTATGTCCCAGCATTAAAAAAAACCCTAAAATTTAAACTAAGGAAACGATTTTTTATTCATCACAGCATCAAAGAGCAGGACATATCTGTGGGTGAGTTGGACAAAGGGTGTGTAAATATTGCTCATTGAAAACAACACATCACTGAGAGAAACATAAAGGTCAAAATAAGTGGAGAGATATCCCAGTTCATGGGTCAGAAAACTTGGTCTTATTACAATGGCAACATTTCCCAAATTTATCTACAGAGTTACTAGAGTTCCCATCAAAACCCAAGTCATCTTTTGTTTTTTTTGTTTTTTTTTTCCTGTAGAAATGGCCAGTTTGACACTCAAAGTCATATGAAAATGTCTCCTTTCACCTTTCACCGCCTTGGTCTCGCATCCTGGTGGTGCCGGAACTCACCTTTTCTTCAGGCATTTCCAGCAGGGGAAGGGCTGGGTGTGTATCCAGGGAGCTTGAAGGCCAGGTAGGGCTGCTTAGCTCTGACTCATACAACTTGTATCTGCTGGAAAGAGGCTCTGGCAAGAGGGGGCTGCGGTTGTTGTCAGACATCTCCGTCAGGGGGTGGTCGCTCATCCGTCATGTGACTGGTAAGAGAGGATGGGAAAAGAACTGATGAATTGGGGCATGCACAAGGGACTTGGGACTTGGCACGAGGGACACGTGAGGAGGCATGGCATCGACCCACCTGACCTGGAGAGATAAGCAGTGGCCTCAGTGGGTACGTGAATACAGCTCTTTTATGAGACAAATCTCATGTCACCCAGGCTGGCCTTGAATTTAGCCAAGCATGACCTTGGACTTCTAATCTTCCTGTTTGTACGCTTTGAGTTCTGAGATGACAGGAACGTGATCCAGAGTTCTGAGCTCGCTAGTGACACCAGTGGAACTATATCCCCAGACCCAGGGGGGACTTCATGTGCCTACAGGCAGTGCAGCCAGAGGGTCTAGAAGCTGATCTTCCATTCGCAACAGTATAACCTTTAACCTATCCCCACTCTCCCATGCCAAGTTTTAGTTGTAAAACTTTGACCACCTAGGCAAAGTCTCTTTTTCTTTTTATCATTTATATATATATATATTTTTTTCTCTACCATTCATGTTTCCCATGGTGCCATCTCAGCGTGGCAGTCAGTTGGAAACTTATTTTTATTGTGGTAAAACTCAAACATAATCCAGCACTGGTTGGGGGGCGGTGTCTAAAAGAAACTCATTTTTTATGTTGCTAGGGAAACTGTGTTGTTCCACTTGGTGTCTAATCCCTGCTCTTCCTCCTGTATCCCCTGTGACCGTTCCCATCTCTTTTCCTCCTGTCCTTCCTCAGAGGGACACAGAGGTTCAAAGCCCTGGCACGTTCTATTGGAAGCTGTGTACAACCTGGATGAGGGTCCTTTCCCTTCCATGTGGGCCTCCTTTCTCCATCACGGCTGAGGCCAGGGCTTGTGCTGTGACTAGCTCCCGGAACTTGTTTCATTTCGCTGCCTCTGGCCATACTGTGTCCCATTCTCCCATTAAGTTATTATAATTCTTCTTTGGCACTCTCCACTCTATACCTATATCTTTATCTATATCTATATATTTATATCTATATCTATATCTATATCCATATCTATATCATCTATCTAATCTACCTCTATTTCTATCTCTATCTAATCTATATCTATCTATCTATCTATCTATCTATCTATCTATCTATCTATCTATCTATCTATCTCTCTATCTTTACTCATTGTCCTCTGCACATAGTCACCTCTCAGTATGGTTTAGCCGGAAAGGAAGGCTAGAAGGAAATTCATCGCTCTGTGTTGCCCCATCTGAGTTATAGAAAGCCTTCCTTAGGACACTGCAGATCCTTAACATGCAGGCCACCTGCCATTCCTTACAGCTATTTAAGGTGCTACTCAAACGTTGCACAGGCTCCTTCTGGAGGGGATCATGACCTGCCTGTCCCTGCATCAGCACCACTTCCTGTCCCTATATCAGCACCACTCCCTGTCTCTGCATCAGCACCACTCCCTGTCTCTGCATCAGCACCACTTCCTGTCCCTGCATCAGCACCACTCCCTGTCTCTGCATCAGCACCACTCCCTGTCCCTGCATCAGCACCACTTCCTCTCCTTGCATCAGCACCGCTTCCCTGGTTATTTCCTTTCCTGAGCCCACTGAGAGGAATTCTTGCCCTCTACTGTTGCTTCCAGACCAGCTCTCCTGATGCACACAGCAGCCACTTCCCCTGACCATCTCCTTTTCTCTAGCTGCTCATTACTCTTACAGACTTCCCGGTCTCTGCCTCAGTAAAGGCTTTCGGTGCTCTACCAGCCATTTTCCTCCCCACACAAATTCGATGCCCACTGTTCATTCTCTGGCTTCTCATCTTCAGGAGTTCTTTCCATTCCACCGGTTACCACAGTCAAGGCATGGGTTTGAAATTATTCCTGTGTGAGCTCTCAAAAGTCAGCTCTCTCTCCCAGTGCCTACCTCTCATACTTTCAACTCAGTCGCCCAAGGGGTCCTTATGACCCAACTCTTTGACTCCCTGGAGACCTCTGACCCTCTACTGCCAGCTGCTATCCTTTTCCTTTGTGATCATTAGATATCATGGCTTATCGTTTACCTCTTGAATCCCTGCTTCCCATGCATGTATTGCAAAACCCCAGTGTTTGCAAATCCTAGTCTCCTTCAAAGGTGCGTCCATCGAAAGAGTTCCCATTTTAGGCTATCTTACAAAAACCCTAGAGTTGACTTATTGTTACCGTCTTCGTTACCCTCCAAACATGGTAATTCTGTCCTTAAAGGTGTTCTTACGTCCACAGTCACTATCAGCTTGCTGGTGTCATCGCTTGCCTCTTCTCTTGTCATCACCACCTGGACATGGCTGCTTTACTCTTGATTCTGCAAGCCTTGTTCTATAGGGCTGTTTCATAAGAATGTCCCAATCTACCAAAGACCATCCTATCCTTAAAACCTGTAATGAAGCCAGGCATGGTGGTGTATGTACCCTTGCTACCCCAACACGTGGGAGGCTGAGGCAGGAGGGGTCTTTCGACTTTGAGCTTGGGTTATATTACCAGGACCGTGCCAGCCAGAGACTGTCTAAAATAACAAAACCTAACCTTACTAACTTCCTCCCTCCAAAAAGCCTCAGATGATGTCAGATCAAAACCGACATCTTTAACACACAAGCAAGGCTCTATGTCATGTACTGCCGCATTACTTAGCTTTGTTTCAGGCTTCTCTGGGCCATGGCTCTGGGGTCCATACAGGGGTCCTGCTGATTAGTGAATGGTGTTGAGCCCCTTATAATCACATGACACCGTAAGGGTTGTAGTTGTGGAAGGTCTGTCTGTCTTTTACTCTTTAGCTGGTGGGGCTTGTTTCAACCTTGTCAGAGAAGCCTTCTCATACCCACCTTGGAGTGGGAACAGCCACCAATCATGACAAGGGGGTTCTGCCTTCTGAAAAAACACAGCTGGAGGGTGGCCACTTAAGCCATTGGGAGGCTCCTGAGACCCATGAGGATTTCTATAGTGTTACTTAGAAACAAATACTGTTGGGGCCCAGTATTATTCCTTATAGATGATGTGTGGATTTTGTATAAATCTCCCAGAGCTCAAGATTCCTAAGGACAGTGATTGGTTCTCCTTCTTTCAGTGTCTCCGGCTCCTGGCACAGTTCTTGGCATGTAGTAAGAACTCAATAATTAACACTGAGTGTAAAGAGGAAAGGAATGAAGAAGGGTGAGAAGGGAGGAGGAAGGGAGAGAAGAAAGAGAAAAAGCAAGGGGTTGGGGATTTAGCTCAGTGGTAGAGTGCTTGCCTAGTGAGCACAAGGCCCTGGGTTCGGTCCCCAGCTCCGGGGGGGAAAAAAAAAAAGAGAAAAAGCAAGACTCCACAGGACAATAAAAGTGAGTGCATTTCCCCCAGAAAGCTTCAGGAATCCCATAGGAGTCTCTGAATGACTTAAGAAGAGGGTGGCTACATCCCAGCTCTGCAGAGAGGCCTGGCCATGACTAGTACTTGTTTGGGCTATCAGGATCAGCTCATTAAACTAGAGTGGAGTTTCGTGTGGCTCCACAAATATAGCATTCAGCCTGCCTAGACAGCACTGTCCGTCTGGAACGGGGGTCCTCTCCCTGATTTGACTCTACAGGTGCGTTTCCACTGGAAAGCGCTGTGGAGGGGAGGAAGAGAGCAGGCATTTAGGAGAAAGTGTAAGGACAAAGCTATCTGTCCCCAAGTGTTCTCTCGCCCTCTAGTGGCCCAAAGGTGATACAGCATCCTTGGGTCCTTAGTAAAAACTTCAATGGAAACAATAGCTAGGCAGACAGATGCCCAGATATGAGAGCCACCCGTGCCTCTGGAAAGACACGTACACAATCCACTAACGGTCTTGGTGAAATAATAATAGTATGGTAAAAACCCTCCATTTTATTGACTTTAAGACGCTATCAACTAGAAGATAGGCATTGATCATTTTGCATACCACCAAAAGGAAGAAGATCCTGCCAATAAAAATGATTGTATACACCCTGATTGATGGTCATGCCAGGGAAGTACTCTCCAAGGGGCGCTTTCTTCTCTGCCCAAGTCTTTGCTGTGTGCAGACAATGTTCTCCTAGAAAGTCAAGCCACGGAGCAGCAGATAACTATGTTTTTTGCACGTGACTACGGTGCTCTCTGTTCTTGCCAGAGAAAAACCTCACCTTTAACCGTGCTGTCTCCAGACAGCAGAGACTCACAGCTCGTCAAGAGGAGAGCTAGCTCCCAACTGGAGCTCCCCTGTCCCTCTCACTGCTTTGTTGGGACCGAGCTGAGGTCTGAAGGGCTGGTTCCGGGCCCCGGGCTTCGTTCCAGGCCCTCAACCCGGTTCTCAGTTTCATAAGCCCACATGGCCTCTGCAGGAACGGCATGCTTGTATCTTCTCTAGGGAACACAGCGTTCCTCTGCCATGGGAATGTTTATCCTGTTAAAACACGGGGAATTTTGGCTGGAGGGCAGCGGTGTGATGTGTGGCGAAAAATGGCCTTGTAAAGAGAAGGTCCCGGGGCCTGGGACGTGCCCTAGCCACTTACACCGTGCGGGCCTCCATGTTGCCCTCTTTAAAGGGCAACCTAGGATTCTTAGGACAATTAAAGTGCTGACTCAGTTCCTGGCACACAGTAGGCAGTCTGTGTTTTTAATTTTCCTTCAAGCGCTCTCAAGTTGAATCATTTTCTCTCTCCCTTCTTCCCCCCTCTCTCCCTCCCTCTTTTCTTTTATGCTTTTAGCACACAAATAATTAGATTCATTATGACAGTTTCATACACATGTATCATGATACTTTGCTTGTATTTTCTATACTCCAATGTTCTCCCCTACCCTAGCTTCCTCCCAAATACTCCACCTTCTGCTTTCCTATTTTACACACACACACACACACACACACACACACACACACACATTCCACACGAAGGAAAGTGTGACATTTTGTCTTTCTCCCTCCCCACTCATAGTCCCCTTCCTACTTTCACAGATATATTTAAATCTAGATTCTGCATCTGAGAGAAAACACACGATATTTGGGTTTCTCAATCTCAATGAGTCTTTCAAAAGTTTCCATAAGGTGTCGCCGCTTGGTAGAGCTGGATGTGGATCTCTGCCCCTGCCACGTCCTGACTGAGGGCCTCAGAGCCTGTTCCCAGCCCTGCTTCAGCCAGTCTATTAAACTGGCTTCCAAGAACACATAATGATCTGTTTGGCGTGCTCTCTCTCTCTCCTTGGCTGCCCCATACCTTCTCTTCTCCCTCAGAAGTACCGACAGAAAGGCTATTTGGCTCAGCCCCACGCGGCTCTATAATGCCAGGCTTCCCAAACAGACTGGCTTCTCTATTCTCTTCGCAAGAGCCCTTTTATTGGGTACCTTCTGTGATTCATAGCTTTAAGTTGAAAGGTTTCAGAGCATCTAAGAAGAGCGGAGTTTGAACAGTGAAGAAGGGGCAATGGATATTAGGCACCAAGGGGGAGTTTGGGGGCACAGGGTAAGCCTGGTCAACTTGTTCTTCCACAGCTAGGGGCACAGAGGTTCAGTGCTCAAGTTAGGTCTTAGATTCATGGGCAAGTAAGAGAATCATACTCCAGATCAAATCATACTCCAGAAAAAAAACATCTCTGAACTGTGCCAGGAATTCCCTGGTGGCACATGGGGACAGAGACCCTGGTGCATTCCTCACAGAACTACAAAAACATACCCCGTAGCCAACGGGGATGGGCTGGTTTCCATCCAGAATATTCCTACTGCCCAGTGTGGGACTGGGCTTGGCCTTGGAGGGTTAATGTGCAGTTAGTGCTCTCTCCCCGTTGTGGGCTGAGTCTCAAATGGTCCATTTACATGCTCTGGGGCTGCCGAAGCTCTGAAGGAGGAACAGTGATTAGTGGCTTATTCAAAATACGAGTTGAATGGATTGTTTTTTCGATCAGTGTAGGGAAGATTTCCATTCAATGTTACAACCTTAGGATCCAGGGTCAGGGGTGCCTGCTGCCTTGCATTTTTGGGCACTGCTACTACTGGCCAAGATTCCACAGGTCCCAGAAGGCTGCTTGTTTTTAATGTGACTAGCCCAATCAGTGGAAACCCTTGGATCTATGTGGCTAACACAGCTCCCCCTCCCCACTCCCCATCCCCCTGCAATGCCTTCAAGTTCTGTCCATCATCCTAACACGTAAAACATTTCTACTTAGAGAGAAATTAAGTGCTGACTGATCCTAAGCCTTCTTTTCTCAGGGCCGGAGGGGGGGGGCGAAGGGAACCCTCCTGGTTTTCTTTAGTCCCCTAGGTGAGGCCCCAGACCCTGCCATTTTGGTTGGTCGCCAGGCAGGTAGATCATCAGGCAGGTAGAGCCAGGGAACAGTTTACTAACTGGACCAGGATGAGCTGTACCTCTATCGGAGTGGGTTGTGTAAGAGGCTGGCTTGGTTCTGGATTTATTAGGGATGCTCTGAGATTTTCTTGGCAGCTCCAGCCCACCAAGGCTAATCTAGACTGAAAGACTGACTCCCTGGCCAGAGGTTCAGACTGGGAGGGATAGGGTCGAATGCAGCATAGCCTTTCTGGGACAGCTGCCCACTGTCTGCACTCAGAGACACTGGGCCTTCGGCCTATCTTTTGGTTTCTCCTGCAGGCCCTGGGCTGGGGTGCTGTAGCTGGCAGGGGAACTTTGGTTGTGGCCTGGGTGGGGGGATGGGGGGGAAGCAAACCCTGTTTGATGCTTCTCATGGGCTACCAACGAGATTGGAAAGTCATTTGCAAAGAGTGGCTATACCCTTCTCAGCTGATACTTTTAAAGTGGGGTAATCCCTGAATGTTCCTTCTGTATATTATACCCGTCCATGTCTCACTGAACCCTGTCAGAGGCAAGTATTAAACCATCAGGTTTTTCTCCATTTGTGCCTGCCTGTATTGGCATATGTTCTCCTTTGGGCTGTGGCACACCAACCCAGGCCCAGCTCAGCTCTACTGTGATGTGAATGATTCGCCTTGACTTCCGGGACCTCTGCCCTGTGTTCTACCTCACCACGGCCAAGCTCCTTTTCTGACTTCCCCTGGGAACTCCCAAATCTCCTCTGGTCTGGGTGATGCTTAGGGTATATTGGAAAGAATCTTCCTCTCTCCTCCCCTCCCTCCTTTTCTTTTTTCTCTACTTCCCTTGGTCCAGTACTCTCAGCTGTGGCCAGGTAGGTAGCGTTGGGAAGTTACTGTAATTGAATAGAAGTTGGATAGAGACAGACTACATTCACATCTTGGGAAAGGTCTCAATTTCCTCTCTGCCTCTGTTTGGCCATTTCATCTGTGAGGCATAGACAGAACAGTACCTGTCCCATGAGGTTTTCTCTCTGCCTTTGCTGTTTATATGCCATCTCTTACAGACAGAAAGGAAGGCATTAAGGACAGTTTCCTTCTGGTACAGCGTTGTCTATGTAACAAGTATACTGAGTGAATGAATGAATGGATGAATGAATGAAACGACCACTGGAGATTGAAATTTGTGACTGTCCAAATAAATCCTGGACTGTTTTTGGATCACCACGGGCATCAGGTTTCACATCCCCCACAGCAATTTTCTCAAGTCATCCCCAACTACAGCTTCCTCACAGGGGTGGTGGCAGCCAGAGAGAGATGGATACTGTTTTGTTTTTCATTTGACAGGACTAGAGAAATGAGAGTACTTGGTTGAAGTCATATAGAAAGTTGTTACAGGGCCTGAACTGACCTCATGCTCAAACCTAGGCATTCTCTATAATGACATCATCAACTCCTTTACTGTAGATTCTGGGCCCTTCCTTGAAGATGTCTCACCTACAGTGACTATCGGCTGATGGGTTTTTGATGCTCCCTGGAGCCCAGCTTTGTGTAGTTGAAGTGTGTGGCCTTGGATTCTACGTAAGAGCACCTGTCCCCTCCTCATTACAGTGAGAAGCTTGCTTTGTGCATGCACAAAACCCTTTCCTCACTCAGGCAAGGACTCAGTTTTTCTGTGTTTGAACTCGAGGACTTTGTTCCTTCATAAGTACTTGTCTGGTGTTCTCCTTCCTATTGAAACATGCCATTGAGGGTCGAGGAGAAGTATTGGCATTCTGTCTAAGCTCCACCCCCACAGTTACCTGGCAACAGCTAGGCATGCCCGTCACTATAAAGGGGGCTGCTTGCCCCCTCCTCTCTCTCTCTTGCTTCTTGCTCTTCCCCTCTGTCCCTTCTCTCCCTATTCCCCTTCCCGCCTTCCCTCAACATGCTCATGGCCGTCCTTTACTCCTCTCCTCTTCTACTCTTCTTCTCTCATTAAACCTTTCCACGTGGGACCATGTTGGTCCATTGTGTTTTGTCCAGACGCAAACTGAGATTACTACCCCAACAAGGAGGGCTCATGGGACTTAGGAGGGTATCAAAAGGTCTTAGAGAAACTTGCAGGATTCTGGAGGGCCACTTCCCGGCAGGATAAAGAGTAGAGAGTATATGTTGGGGAGGAGATTCCGAGTGGCCGAGCTGCAGAAGGCAGAGGCTTCTTAGGCTGTTGAGCTGAGTGACAGGGTGCAGCTTTCGTGAGCTATCGTGTGGGAGTGGACTTTTCAGTGACAAAGTTGCTGGTGAGTCCTCTCTGCTTGTAAGTAAGTCCTCCCTCACACTCCTGTTGGTAACACCAATTTACAAAAACCCCACTAGTTTCACTATGCTGAACTTTGTCAAAATCGTCGTGTGGCATGGGTTTCTTTTTTTTTTCCCCTGTGGTGAGTAGACTGTGTGTGTGTGTGTGTGTGTGTGTGTGTGTGTGTGTGTGTGTGTGTGTGTGTGTGTTGCATCTTCCCTAGGAAAAGCTTATCACAAAACAATACCACCCAAACCAAACCAAACCAACCAACCAACCAACCAATCAACTAAACAAACAAACAACCAAAAAACAAAAACATAAACAAAAACAAACCATCCTTTATTCTGCACAGATGTTTGTATTTTAAAAGCAATGCCTGTGTAGCATGAGGAGGAAGGGCTGACCCTAGGTAGGTGGTGCTTCAGGCTAATGCTCATCAGGTGCCATTCCAGGGCCCTCTCATTCAGAGAACACCCAAGACATGAATACTGAACCCATGAGTACTCTTGCAGGATGCATGGCTGTGCTTATAACAGCATTAGTCATGTTTGGTAGGCTAAAGGAGGCAGCCAAGGGTGTTAAGTCTCAGGTTTCCCTTAAGTGCCAGCAGGAGCACTAGGCCTTGAGTAAGTTAGTACAGCATCCAGTGGTTGTGCCTCCTCCTTTTGCCTTTGTATAGCATGTCTCAGCATGCTATGACATCGGCGGGAGTCCTCCTAGGCAGTGGATTTTCCCACAAAGCCTACTGTTCTTCAAAATTGGCTTCAGGTGGCATTTTCAATGATGATCTTGAATCATCCACTTAGCCTGACTTGGTGGAAAGCACAGTAGGTGACAAGTAGGAGAGGTTGGGGCTCTGATAATAATCTGAAGGTACCCAGAAGTCTACGGTAGAGAAAATTAGAGCTCCAGGGAGAGATACCAACTGTGTGTAGCCACACTTGGCTTAGCCTGTAATACAAGGGAACAATAGAGTTATAGAGCTTAACAGAGTCTGCTGTTCCCAAATGTCTTGCTGGCCAATCAAGGAGGACGGAAGCTCACCAGGTAGACGTGACTGCTCCTTGTTTCAAGCTCTCAGAGAAGAAATATTGAGCAACATGACATCGTTAACAAAATACTATGAGCAGGTCCTCTCTTCCAGGTATCCTAACTTAATAAGCCGTTCCACATAGAGCACCAGGGTAGGGGGTTAAAAGCAACACATGCAAGCTAATGCACAATCAAGTCTGAAGAGTTTCTTTCTTCTGACTACAAACATTTTTCTGCCTGCCTGCTCCCAGGTGAGTGCTGAGAATCAGGCAGGTCCTCAGTCAGAAGCGGGATCTGTGTGAAGGGGTCAGGTGATGCCCCTGGCTCATTCTCACCGGTGTTGAGGTGTAACCTGGGATAGCTGCCACTGAGGTGGAGAGAACACCAAGCAACAGGAAGTGGGATGAAGGGAGAGGCATGGAAGCAATCTTCATGGATTCCAGAATTTATGCTTAGTGGTCAAACCATTCAGAAAGTAAGCAAAACCAGATTTCATTTAGCAACGACAAAACCAAAACACGACCAAAACTTGGTTCATGACTCTAAAGACTATTTACATCCCTCCAGATCAAACAAGGTGACAACACCCCAGCATTTTTAGTCTGTCTCATGGCCCATGGAAGTGAAATTGTGCTTCCCTCAAAGCCTTCTCAGGGTCACCTCAACAGCAGGCTCCCAAGGAAGCTAGCTGCAGGTGGCATGTAAGCTCGGAAATAGAGTGTGTAGCTTATGGAAATGGGACTCCCTCAGTAATTCCCATATCCCTTAATAACCTCCCTTTGCTCTGCAAACCAGATGCAATCAGGGAGAGGCGACAGATGGCTTCTTGCTATTCTTAGCCCTGAGGAAGACAGATGTACAGTCCTCTGGACCTAAGTTGAGGTGAATCGAAATCGGGGACTGTCTTAGTGATGTTTCTAGCACAGAGATAAAACACCGACTCAAAGCAACTTGGCAAAGAAGAAAGGAATTATTTGGCGTACAAGTTACAGTCTGTTATGAAGGAAGTCAGGGCAGGAACTCAAGACTGGAACCTGCAACGTAAGCAGAGACCATGGAGGAGTGATGCTTACTGACTTGCTTAGCCAGTTTGTTTTCTCATATAACCCAGGACCCCGTGCTCGGGGTGTACCATCTACAGTGGATTGGGCTCTTCTCCCATCAATCATTAATCAAGAAAATGTCCCACCCAAGACTTGCCTCCAGACCAATCATAGGGAGGTGGTTTTTTTTTTTTTCAATTGAAGTGTTTTCTTCTAAGATGACCCCAGTTTGTGTCAAGTTGAGAGAAATCTAGCCAACACAGCGACTTTTATGAAGCAGGAGGATGGTTGGGAACTTGGATGGAGAAACATTAGTTAAGATCCTTCGTAGTCAAATACAGTTTGTGAAATGAGAAGAGAGTGGAATGGTCATCATGGCGGTGGTGAGAAGTAGTTAGAATTGACACAAAGGAATGGGAGACTCACAGAAAGAGTCAGTAAGGGAGGAAAGAAGAGAATGGAGACAAAGATAAAGGAGACAGGAGACAGAGACAGTGGAGAGGTGCTTCTGAGAATTGAGAATGCTGCTGGACGATGTGGTGGGAAGGAAGGGAGTTGGGCTAAGCAGGATCACATAGGAGCACAGAGGACTGTCCCCACACCGTGTGTCCTGCTCTAAGGGACAGCAGCCTTCGAGCTGAGACTTCCCAGGCAGTCACTTCTTCTCTTCTGACCAGTTCTCTTTGAATTGTGTTGAGCACATCGACCGTCAGTCTTTGCTCCCACTGCCCTGTGGCTCCTGGAAAACCAGCTCAGTTCCAAAATAGACAACCAGCTTACCCAAAGGGGAAAAGCAAAGACTAGGAACAGAGCTGAGGATCTAAAAGTTTCAGTTTTATCCAGTCCTTTCTTCTTTATACCTTAACCAGATTTCCAAAGTGTGCTTCCTTCAGAGTTTGGAAGAAGCTAGTTAGTGTTGGGGTGCAGTAGTCATGAATTAAGGGTTGTTTACCTTCTGGAGGTCTCTAAAGGTGTTTAGCATTGTGTTTGTCATCTGGCCTCTCAGACGTGACTTCAAGTATCAATGGCTATGAGAAGGTGGAGTTATTCTAGATATCACTGAAACTAGAGGGTTAAAAATATTCGAGGGGGCTGGAGAGATGACTCAGTGGTTAAGAGCACTGACTGCTCTTCCAGAGGTCCTG
Source organism: Rattus rattus (assembly GCF_011064425.1). NCBI lineage: Eukaryota > Metazoa > Chordata > Mammalia > Rodentia > Muridae > Rattus > Rattus rattus. Next base: position 53,928,290 of record NC_046168.1, on the reverse strand, counting down.
AGTTCAATTCCCAGCAACCACATGGTGGCTCACAACCATCTGTAATGCAATTCGATGCCCTCATCTGGTGTGTCTGAAGACAGCGACAGTGTATTCATATATAGTAAATAAATCTTTAAAAAAATATTCGAACACGTTTTCTAGAAGGAGGGTGAGCTCTGATGAGCAAACCCACTGGGATAGTGGAATAAGAAGAGTGTGGGGCAGGAGTAGAACCAAAGTCAGCTCTCACGGTTACTGTGGAGCCATGTTGGTTGGGCTCAGATCCCTCTTGGTCTGGAAGCAGGGATGTTGAAAACTGCTGCATAAGGAAGTGTGCGGAGGGCCAAGTGTCTGCCACCCTTATTTTGTCCTTTCCTGGGATTGTTCACCCAGCTCTAAAGACTCCAACTACAGAGATTTAATGAGAGGATTTGCTAGAATAAATATTTAGGAAGGCTAATCTTTTTAAAGCACCGATTTCTCCATAATAAATCCTGGGTTGGATAGTAGTCAGTCGAAAGTGTTTGCTGAACACCTATTAATTGAGCCAATCACAAGGGATTAGAGAATAAGCGAGAAGAATCACTTTTGCTGCAATGTTTCCCACAGGTGGATGGAGGTGGGTAGGAGATGGAGGTAGACAGACATTTTAAGAGATAATCACTAGTATCTGTTTGCACGAACATAGGGAGGCTAAATATTCTGCATGTGTAGCCTACATCTGTGAAACAAAAGGTTGTCACTCTCACAATCCCGAACAGTCTTTGTGTCATAGACATGTGGCAGGGACAGTGGAAAGCAGGAAGGGTGTGTTTCACTCACCCTTTCCAAGGTTTCATTACATCATGACAGGAAAGGGGGAGTAGCCATCGCAGCGTGGAAGACAGAACAGAGTGAGAAAGGCCAGGGAAAATGTAGCTCCTAAGGACTAGTTCCTTGCAGTTTACAGCTTCCAACCAGACCCCGCTTCCCACAGCTCTATAACCTCCCGATAGACTCTCTGAGTTTGAACCCATCAGTGGGTAATGCTATTCTTTAGGTTAGAGTCCTCAAGATCTGGGAGTTCCCAGAAACGCCCACACAGACACATCAGAGGTCCGCTTCATTAATCTCCTAGGTGCTTCTCAATACAATCAACTTGGCAAGATTAGCCATCCCAATGAGAAACTGTAAAAAAGTATGGACAGGTGGAAAACAGAAGATGTACGTCTGTCAAAAAGGTCTTTAATATCATTACCCTAAGATTAGCTTTTAAGAGAGCTTTTAGCCGGATATTAAAGGTTCTTGTGTCCTATTTATCTATACTTTTCAGTGCTGATGGGCTCCCAGAGTGTTTCCTCCTATGGGTTGACTCTACTGTCGTTTTGGTAATGTTCTTAATTCCTTCACACTCAGGGTTGAGGCAGTTGGCTCCGAACTAAGGAGTGTGGAAATTCCACCAAGAGTTTGGAGGGGAGAACCCACTGATCAGTGATGTTCCTCTAAGAGTGCTGTGCCTCCAGACAGGAGTAAGGATGGGGGTCTCGGAAATGGCAGAGACCCGAAATCCAATTAGATGGAAACCCACCATCTTTGGGTTAGGGAGACCATGAGGACACAAAGCTTTGCACAAAGCACTGATGGTTCATCTGTGACACCTCTGCTGACACATGTGGCTTTAAGATGTAGACATTCTAGGGGATATGAACTCAAAGTAAGATGAGAGTGCAGCCCACCAAGGAACCATATTCTTCCTCTCCTGTCAATATTTCAGAGGACACAAGGAGAACGTAACTCATTACCGTCTTCTGAATTCAGAATTGGCCAGCATGAACACTGGGGAGTTTCCTTGCAGACGTCTCTCTGTTCATAGTCCAAGCAGCATGGGAAGTAGACAGGGAGGCATAGTTTTCCAGGGAGAGGACCATGCTATAAACTCTTTTAATGTAATTCTATTTTGACACAGTGTAGCCCATCTGGCCCTGGATTTGCCAAAGTGGTACTTAGAAACATAGGCATGACATAAAATGTATTGGATGGAAAATTCCTGTGGTAGAGAGACTCTGGCTTAATCTTTTTAGGTTATATTGTAATACTCTGGGGTTGGGTCTCTAAAGTTCATTAGGTAGCTTGTAAGAAGAAAATCAGGTTTTGCCAATATAGCTGAGTAATGATTTACTTTTTTTAAAAAAAGATTTATTTATTTATTATATATAAGTACACTGTAGCTGTCCTCAGACACACCAGAAGAGGGCATCAGATCTCATTACAAATGGTTGTGAGCCACCCTGTGGTTGCTGGGAATTGAACTCAGGACCTCTGGAAGAGCAGTCAGTGCTCTTAACCACTGAGCCATCTCTCCAGCCCATGATTTACTTTTTTGTTTGTGTGCATGCATGTGCACGTGTGGATGTATGTGCATGTGTGCATGTGCATGTGTGCATGGCTGTGCATGTGTGTATGTGTGTATGTGTGTGTTTGTGTGACTTCAGAGGTCAGAAGAGATCGCTGAGTCACAGGCATCGTGCCCACTGAATGCGCTGGGGACCGAATCCTGGTCCTCTTTGCAGCAAGTGCTTTTAAGGGCTCAGTGTCTCTCCAGCCCTAAATCTAGCCCCAAAGGCAAAATTTAGAGAGCAGCAGTGAAGCATAAGCCTTCTTCCTTGTGACATTAAGGCCATGTACATATGACATTTCCCTGTATCTCACACACAGTCACTGGCTCTGTGGGGTTAAGAGGAAGTGATTCTGATTTTCTAGTCCTCTAATACATTGGCTGGAATTTAAGTGCAGTAGATCAGTGGTGGCTTCCCAAAACCCATTTCAAATCTGCTAAACCCTTAAATACCCAGAATCCGTTTCTGCTTATAATGCCTACAATGGCTTCTGTTTTCTTTTGTTGAATCCTGACTGATAGGCTCCGAGAAAGGAACTGGAAAGTGCTTTGTGAAATGAATGGAGAGAACAGATAATTAGAAAGGCATCTGGCAGGGGTGGGGGAACAACACTCTTTAGGATAAGGGAATATAGATTTCAAGATTTCAAGCATCCCAGGACAGATGAGAGTTTCCAAGTGGGAACGACAGACGAGCCTTTCTCCACACTTGGTGTTTCCTCATCTCCAGCTGAAAGGGCTATGGTTTTTATTAAGATCCAGATTTTAATAATAATAATAATAATAATAATAATAATAATAACAACAACAACAACAACAATAACAACAACAACAAGCTTGACTCTCCATTTGTTGTCACTGGGAAGCACGTTACCTCAATGCTGAGACGGTAGATTGTCATGGAGCCCCCAGACAGACCCCGAAAAGATAGATGCATCTGGAAAGGCAACGCCATTTCCTTTCCAAGGCCGTCCTTCATCACCCTGCTGGAGACCACAAGCTGCTGTCCTCTGCACTTCTTGATCACCTACCTCCCTGGGGGATGGCAAACCAGAGGGACCAGGTGTTCTTTGACACAGAAAACCAGAAGAAAAATCACTGCCTGACGAGTGAGGAGACATTCGATCTATATTTAGCCCTGCCGCCTATTAGCTATTAGCTGGATGACCTTGGGAAAGTTTAATTAATGAACCAATGTACTAGTGGATCCACCTGCTTCTCTCCAGCCTGAACGCTGCAAACTTAACTCAGACCACGATTATTTCTGCTGTTGAAACTTCTGCTGCGTGTCCTCCACCCTCCAGTCTTAGGACACCTGAAGCAATCTTGAGAAAATGCACGCCAGTTCATATGACTTTTCCTCCCAGACTCTTTAATGATTCCCAGGAACCTCCTAAGCAGAGTGCAGTTTGGTTTGCCTCAGTGGTACTTCCTGCTTAAAATCAGAGAGTTCATCCCTAGAGGTCTATACAGAGATCTGGTGGGGTGTGGATAGAAACTTGCAGCTTGGTCAGTGTTACCTCTATCGCAAAATTAAGAAATAGATGAACCACTGAACTGAGAATGGGACCCCCATTGAAGGAATCAGAGAAAGGACTGGAAGAGCTTGAAGGGGCTCGAGACCTCATATGAACAACAATGCCATCCAACCAGAGCTTCCAGGGACTAAGCCACTACCCAAAGAGTATACATGGACTGACCCTGGGCTCCAACTGCATAGGTAGCAATGAATAGCCTAGTAAGGGCACCAGTGGAAGGGGAAGCCCTTGGTCCTGCCAAGACTGAACCCCCAGTGAACATGATTGTCGGGGGGAGGGCGGTAATGGGGGGAGGATGGGGAGGGGAACACCCATATAGAAGGGGAGGGGTAGGGGTTAGGTGGACGTTGGCCCGGAAACTGGGAAGGGGAATAACAATTGAAATGTAAATAAGAAATACTCAAGTTAATAAAGATAAAAAAAAAGAAATAGATGAAGTCTTACTAGCATTTCATATAAAGTGTCTTGGCTTGGAGCATCTCTTAGTCATCTGTCACATATGGTTCTTGTCTGTCATGTGTCAGGATGAGTATTGTAGAGTTAAGAGGGTGGTGGGAGTTTATGCTCTCTCTGGAGCTGGACCAGACAGCCTGGATAAATACTTTCTGTTGGATAATAGCCTTATATTTGTATGATGACCATTCTGGGGAAGTGTAGGAATAGCATGGTGTAGAAGGATTTACCTAAGGTGGACAATCCACAGTGTCTTATGAAGACAAATGTAGTAAGCCCAAACATGGCAAGAAATTCGTGAGGCTGTGTACTCAGTTTTGACTATGAGCTCATCACGAGGCAGCTTAGGAAGTAAAGCTAAAGTGAAATTTATGTTTCCCCAAATATATAAAAAATATACAGTCTACCTTGAACAAGTATTTATAGTCATTATTATTAAAGATGGCCTTCACCTGTGTATTATACCCCGATACTTTTACTGGTTGATTTAATTGCATACGCTCAAACATATTATGGTTTCCAATCAGATACTTTTCCTTCTGGTAGAATTACACAGTAAAGAGTTTGTTGGCCACAGATCTAAGTGGAGCATTTGGTCTTGAACCCAGGGCTTTTCCCAATATGTATCCTTTGGTGTAAAAGACTATGGGCTCCTTGGTTATTGATGTACCTGAGGCATTTATATAGATTGCTTCTATGCAGTACCTTTTCTGTGGGCTCGTAAGGGACAGACTATGATTTAGAGTATTTTGGCTGAAAAATGATTTGGAATATTTAATCTGTATATTTATCGTCAGATATTTACTTAGCACGACAAAAATAGTTACGTGTCATGTGCCATACAAAAGTATGCCACGGCGAGGAGAGGGTAGGGTGACCGGCAGTATAAAAATGGCCAATTGCCTTCTGACTTTAGGACCAGTTGGATCACACGTCAATCTCAGCATGCAGAACCCAGCAAGAAATGCCCCTCTGCACAAGTCACTCTCGAAGTAATCTGTTTTTCCTAGACACCAGAACTCAGTCAATAAACCATGGGGATTGACGGGGTGTCATAGAACAGGCAACAGAAGAAAATTGGAAAAGTGAGTTGTAGGTGGCAAGTGACTGGCAATAAATAACCGGCTTATTCCTGTTTTAGAAATGTCTGGGACCAGTAGAGAAATCTAACCAGTGGAACGGTACAAGCATGGGCCACTTAATCCTACATAAATAGAATGACTATTTTCTGCTTCTTTAAGAGATATGACTTTTCAAGTGCCAATCAAAACCACATCTGCCTGTTACTAATCCTCTCCAGATAGTTGCCTGATATATGAAGTTATACCACCCGTGGTTTACTGCTTTGGGCTGACACAGACCTCTTTCTGGTGTCTATACTCTTGAATTAAAACAATATTTTAACTACTCTATCATTTCTCTCTGTCTCTGGCTCTCTGTCTCTCTCCATTATCTATCATCTATTTATCATCTATCATCTGTCTATCAATCTATCTATTGATCTATCTATTCATATCATCTATCTATCTATCTATCTATCTATCTATCTATCTATCTATCTATCTATCTATCTATCTATCTATCATCTGTCTATCAATCTATCTATTGATCTATCTATTCATATATATCTATCTATCCTATCATCTATCTATCCATATCTATCTATCTATCTATCTATCTATCTATCTATCTATCTATCTATCCATCTATTATCTATCTATCATCTATTATCTATCTATCTATCTATCATCTGTCTATCAATCTATCTATTGATCTATCTATTCATATATATCTATCTATCCTATCATCTATCTATCCATATCTATCTATCTATCTATCTATCTATCTATCTATCTATCTATCCATCCATCCATCCATCTATCATCTATCTATCTGTGTTTGAGTGTGAGTATGTCCCCTAGCACCTGGACCACAGCCCTCATGTGCAGGTCAGAGGACAGCTTTCTGAAGTTGCTTCTCCTCCCACTTGGGTCCCAGGGACTGAACTGGTGTGGTCAGCCCCGGTGTAAGCATTTTCACCTGCTGTGCTATCTCACTGGTTCTCTATCCCCCTTGAAAGAGCACATAAAGCTCATGATAGTTTGATGTAACTGCCTATTACATAATACTCTACAAGTGCTCTGGGTCAGCATTAGGGTCCCAGAAATGCGAATTCCCTAACAAAATAGAAAAATGCTCTCTTCACAGTGCAAAGTGGCTATGATTGGAGGTTACCTCTTCTGCATTTCACACGATCCCAGTTTTTACTATAATTGCAGATGATTGAGCAGTAGGCATGCTGACAGGTGGGGGCCTCGTTATGTAGGCTAGGTTGGCTTTGAACTCATGATCCCCTCTCCCCCTTCCATCTCAGCCTTTGTTTTCTGAGGGCTGAGATCAGAGAGTGCAGTGGCATCAGGTCTGACCTCGCTTCCTTGCTTTCCTAGCAAGCATTTGCATCTGCTCGGTGCCACCCCTCCCAGCAGCTGCTTGTTCCAATGGATTCAGGAAAGAAAGGAATCAAAACTGTTTGACAGAATGTACTTTTCAGATAGAATTTATCAGTCACTTGCTAACTAAATTGAAGGGTTATTTTTATCTTGATTTCTTATTTGGTTTTTGGGGAAATAACAAGTTATCTACCTCGAAAGACCAGGTGTCTAATGGACTTGGCTGGTGGTGCTGATGGCGGGTTGATACCACACCAATTGACTAAACTGATGGGAATTTGAATGAGTTCAGTCAAAATGCTCCAGGCTCTCAGCAGGGAGTGTCAACAAAGGTTTGCTCTGGGGAAGTAACTGGAGAGCTTTACTGTGAGAAAACAAGTCTTTCCACAGAACACAGTGAGGCACACATGGAAGGGAATGCGTTGCAGAGGATGAGCTCTTTGGAACAACCTGAATGAATTTCTTCTGTCTTCTGATCGTGTATCTCATGGCTCCCTGTTGGTAGACAGCAGTATGGGGTGAATGAGGGTGGCCATAGTTTTCACTTCACGTCACTGACTCAACAGTAGCCTCATGGTTGGGATAAGGCTGGAGCCAGTCCATGGATGAGCCATGTGGTAGACTTTCCAGTTCTCTATAGTCTTTGCTTCTGATGCCTCACCCTGCCTCTAATTCTCTTTCTTCTTCCTCCACCTTCTTTATAATATATAGTGCCCCCATAATGCTCCACCCCTAAGGCTGATACTATGGAAAGGACAAATCACTCTGCTCACCCTACCTGATTAAGATCACATTTTGTTAAAGACCAGTACCTGTCAAACTTCACAGTTCCCCATTTAGCATTTGTAAACCCTGAATGTCATAAGGGTTTTGATATTTCATGCAGTAAGTTTCCTTAGCTCACTCTTAGAGCTGAAGCTCTGGTGGACTTTTTGATCCTTTTGTCTTGGAGTGGTGAACTGGGATACCTGGAACAGGCCTGGGTTCCAAGGTGGGGATGGGGATGGGGAGGAGGAGGAGGAGGAGGAGGAGGAGGAGGAGGAGGAGGAGAAGGAGGAAGAAGAAGAAGAAGAAGGAGAAGGAGAAGGAGAAGGAGAAGAAGGAGAAGAAGGAGAAGAAGGAGAAGAAGGAGAAGAAGGAGAAGAAGGAGAAGAAGGAGAAGAAGGAGAAGAAGAAGAAGAAGAAGAAGAAGGAGAAGAAGAAGACACAATCAGGGCCAAGTCCTGGGCCAGCTTCTTGGAGATTGGTGGGAAGAGACCTGGGAAGATGACTGCTAGGCCTGAGTCCTGGGTAGGGATTGTCAGCTAGACATCGGATGCTTCACTGTCAATGCTCCTCCATGATCCTGTGAGCTTTTTACCTACAGTTCTTCCATGCAGCAGGTAGAGCTAAAGTTCAGAGGTGACCAGCAGTGGCTGATCAGCATAGCGGTACAGGCTGGCAGGATATGGTTTGGATTTGGCACAGGACTTTCAGCGCAGTACATCACCTTGAGAGAAGGCTCTAGTGGCTGAAAGTTGACTGATATCAAGATACTTTCCTCCTATCTCCACTTCATAATCTTGGACAGATTACAGGGCTGTGCTCTCCCATTTGCCAAAGGAAGCTGGCAAGACAACGGATCTAAGGTCAGCTCTGAGGGCATGCAGCCAGTATGATTGTGTACAGCCTTGTGTGCAAGTCACCATCAATCCAAAAGTATTCAGAATTTCCAACCATTCAAAAATCTCGAGTTTATGTAGAACACGAGTCACTGGACCTCAGTTCTGCCTCATCTGCTCTTCCTAGTTCTCCATTACTTCCCTGATTCCGGTCCTCAGGATCCAGACCAGTCTCTGTTTCTTGTTTCCCATCTGGATGGCCTCTCTCCCTCCATGCAAAAGTGTACATAGGCATCAGGAAGAGATAAGTGGGACACATGTACCCTGCAGCATCCTAGTCCAATGTTTGCCCTTTGCGTATCCTTGGAGCTCATGTATATTGTATAGTATGAGACAGATGTAGCTTAGTAGACAGTGGCCTCTTTGCAAATGCCCTGTGGGGCCCTGGGAGCCCATGAGGGGATGGACCAGGGAAGTGACTCTGTGCTCCAAATGTGCGACATTATATGAGATGACTGTGACAGAGAGTGAGCAAAGGAAGAAGGGTTCGTAGAGAAGATAGGCAGATAAGACAGGCACAGAGAAAGAAAATCATATGAGGGAGAAGTTTATACAAAATTTTATATTTTAGCATCTTTAATTACATCTAGTTTCTCCTTGAGTTTTCAGCAAGTGCCTCACATTTCCACTTCGTGTTGCTCCTCACAAATGCTGTAGCTGTCTCTGTGTCTACCTCATGTAGTGTCTTGGGGACTCAGTGAGGAAGTCCTCTGATATCTCCCCCCAGGATGTGAGTTGCTGCTGGAACCAGAGCTGCTTGGCCTGCTTCCCTCACCGTACAAAGGGAGGGCTATCTCACGGTCTACAGAAACACGCCATCAAACCTAGGATTATCTGCCATGTTCCTCAGCCACGGCCTTTCTGCTTATAGAGAAGAACGCGCCGCTACAGTGTTCAGAGAAGTTGGGCGAGGCCTGCATGAGACATGTGACTGAACCCAATGGCCCCACAGCCGTATCCACTGTGCTGTCCGCTTCATTGCCAGCACGATTATGAATTCAAGAACAAGCCTCCGAAATGAACCCTCAACTGGGAGAGGCAGTAATAGTGTCGGTTATTAGTAATTCTTCCTGGATGGGTTAGGGCGTGAGCAATAGAATTAAATGAATTTCCTTTGAAAGATCCGTGGTGCCAAGTAAGAGATATAAATGCTACATTATGTGTTGAAAATACCTCCAGGGTTTCATTTATAGACTTGTTTATACTTATATATTTATTCGAATGTTTACGACTCTGTCATTTTCACGTCGGTATCTCCCCCCGGCTCATTATGGCTTTATGGCTGCTGTTTGGAAGCCCGTGGTTGCGCCCATGATTTGATGAGGGGAGAGGATCCAAGAGAGGAGAAATCAGTTTAATTCGATAACTGGGAAAAAGTCTTCCCTTGGAGGGGAAGTTGAAAGATGAAGCGAGGGGGTCTATTGTGTTTTGGGGGATCCTAGAGAGTGCCTGCTAGGAGGCGCGGGATGCCATCTCTTGTTGCTCTGTAGAGGGCTGAGACTCAGTGGTTTGGGGTGCAGATGTCTCAGAACAAATGACTGGGGAGTGAGGACAAGATCCCAGGCCTCTGTGCATGGGGCTAATCCAGACCTATCCCTCAGGTGCAGCAAGTGCTGTGCCTGGAGCCCATAGCACTTCTAGGGGCCCATGAAAATGTTTTAATTTCCTTTTAAAACCGGAAGAAAAAGACACAGACTCCAAATCATGTTATATTTGTCTTGCTATCAAGGAAGTCATAAAATACCATTTTTCTTTTTTCTTTTTTTTTTAATGGAGCAAGAGACCGACAAAAGCAAAACGTCTGGGATCCCTCACAAGACATATGTAGGCCTGGTGACACAGGCTACTTAAGAGAGTATTGGGGGATATGGGCTGCCCCTGCAGATGGCCTTATGGATTAGAGTCCCTGAGTTAAGTCAGCATGGGTCCAAAGCCTTTCTCACCAACTCTAGAGAGACCATTTTAAAATAGGGAATCGGGGCCTATGGTGCATACGGATGAGCAAAGAGTCCCATAGACAATCTAGATTGGCAGATACACATTAACTGTGGAGGCTCTGCTGGCCTTGCTCACCTCATTTTTCTTTTGACCCTCTCCCTTTAAGATACAAAGTCTTGGGCTGGAGAGATGGCTCAGCCATTAAAGGCCAGGCTCACAACCAAAAAACATTAGACGCAAAGTCTCACTGGCCTCAAACTCAAATCTTCTTCTTACCTCCTGGGATTAGAGGCGTGTGCCACGGTGTCTACCCCTGATGCGCTTTTGATCAAAGACCTGTGACGATGCTCTGGGTCTCAGGAGCAGACCACAGGGGTAGTAAGCAGGAGGCATATGTGCCTGGGTGACCCATCTGCAGAGGGTTCCCTGTAGTCACGGTGTATGACACACATCTGACTGGGCTATCTGGATTGGCTCGCATCTCCTTTCAAGCTGGCCTCTCAGCCGACTCCCTGGTCTTAAGAAAGGATCCGCCACTTCCTAGATGAGTGAGCCTCTTTTCACCATCACTTGCCACACCCAAGTGCACTGGCGTCTTCCGCCATCTCGATCTCCAATGGTGTCACCATCTGCCTTATCACCTTGGAGGCTGAGTTGCTTCAGACACTGTCCCTCTCTCCCACGTGTGGGAGTGGCCTTTAGATCAGTTCTTTTCCTTCCTTCTCCCGGAGCCTGCCTTCCCTCTGCTGTCCACACAGCTAGGAACCTGGCCCTTTGAATTTGTAGCTCAAATCTGTCCCTGGCTTAAAATTCCTCCAGGGATTGCCTATCTATGTAGACACAGCACAGTGTAGATTGGAGTTATCAGATTTTATTGCCTGCCTCTTGGTAATTCTCTATTTCCTACCTCCTGTCACTTTCGCCGAGTTGAGCCCTTTACAACTGTTGTTCCCTTTCCTTAGAATACCATTCCTATTGCTGTTTTGTCCTGTGACATCTCCTTAGAAAGGCCGTCTCTACCACATTATCTCCTTATCTTTTCCTCCCCAGTTCCCAAGCCCTTCTACCACCTACTCATTTAGAGCACTCATTGCTGACTGACACCCTATCACATGCTACTGGCAAGAAGGAGGCACCATGTCTCATCCATCATCCAGAGCCTATATCAAGTGATGTGATCAAGTAATATTTGCTGAACAAACAGGCAAGACCATGACTGCCGTCATTAAAACCATCGGAACACTTGTCCTGAGAGGCAGGCTTTCCATTCTCACTGAAGAACTTTGGGGCCTCTTGCAAGCTCTGTCCCTTGGAGCTCTGCAGACATGGCCCTGAAACTACCCAATGTCTGCCTTCCCTGTCTCATGATCTTGCTGCCTTTGGAAAGCGTTCATTTTTAAGACATACCTGGGTCAGATCCTCCCCTGCAGGCACTTGCAGAGTCTCCCATGGCCTCAGGGTGACACACACACACCTCATCCTCCTCAGGGTACCAACTGGTGCCCTGGCCTGCCTCTGCTCCCACAGACATAACTCATATATCATAAATCACCATGGCACGATTTCTGCATGTCATGGTAAAAAATACAGCAACAGGACTGGTTCCCGAGTGTACCATAGTGGTCGCTCTCCCGCTAGTTCCAGCTCTAGCGGGCCCTAGGAACTCGCTAATTTATCTCAGTGGCTCCACGCTGGCCCCCATGGTACTCTCTAACCTGGGCGGTCCTGGAGCCGTTTCAGCATGGCACCTTGCCACTCTGCTTTGCCTTCACTCACAGTTCCCTTGGCGGGTTGTCACCACACCAGGCACACACATCAAATTCTGTGGCGGGCTTGTTGTGTCCCCACCATCACACCTTCTCTTGAACTCAATTAAGTCGCCACACTGAAGAACACACCACCCGATAACTTCTGATCCAATTGATAAGATATAATTTGCCCATCTAGACAGCACAACATCCTGTACACACCCTTCCCTTAAAAAATAGTCACAACAACCTGTGACTACGCACAGAGAAGAATCTTAACATCTGTCGCCATGTTCTCCCAGCTCCTTCTCCTCACTTGGCTCCTTCTTCCCTTTCCAAAGCTTTTCTCCCGCCCATCCGTCCTTCTTGTCCAATGACAGGTATCGTTCTATCCTGTACCTGCCTTCCTGCATAAAGACATCAACCTACAACTGTTGAAACCAGTCCTCAAATTGACAGGAAAAGGAAAGGGGAAAGACAAAACCATTCTCTTCAATACATTTCAAATTACACTATGGGAGGGAGAAGCAAGTGGGGGGAGTTAGAAGAGCTGGGAAGGAAAGGGATGCTGGGATAACTTCTCCACAGATGCTCTGTCCAGGATACCTTTTGGAATCTGTGGAACTCCTGCAATCCCGATGGATACAAGGAAGGCACTGGTACGAAGGGCTAAGGAGTGGTGCTCACCTGTTGGAAGGGGGTGCACAGCAGGCGACAGGGATCCTGAGCCTGTCTTCAGTGGCAGGAAGGGGCGGGTGTGAAGTGCAGAGCAATATACAACCTTGGCTGAGGACTGAGCCTGCGTGGCCAGTTTCTCAAACCCTAAAAGCACACAGTGGTTGCAGCAAAGGGGTAAAGGTGGGCTTGGGGAGAACGAGGCTGCAGGCTGTTCTGAAGAACATGTCATTTATTTAGAAGTGGCTGGGCCACCTGAAGAGGTTTCTTGGTGTAGACACCACTCACCAGATAGGTAGATTAAGCTAAGAAAGCCTCTCTTGGCCGTGTGGCTTTGGAGGTGGGAAGGTTAAGGGCGAAGCTTTGTCTATTGGTTAGATGAAAAGTTCTAATCAACGGAAAGGCAACAGACTTTCAACTTTTCATAGAGAGACCTAAGTGAGGTTTCTATAGGGTTAGCATACAGAAAACACTAGGGTCATTCTAAAGGGGGATACTGAGGATCAGCAATGTCCCAGCTTCTTGACCAATGCTAGATGATAAAAGATTCTGGTGGCAATTTTATATGTAATCTTGGTGAGATGTGGTCCCCAGCCAATACCCTGTTATATGATTAACTGCTAACTCTCTTGTTTTGGTGGCAAAGTATCTTGGATGTGTAAGGTCCACGGTTGTAAATTTGAAGAAAGGGAAATTATTCATGGTGATGTAGGATGGATCTGATTGGATCACTGGAAAGACTTTGAAGTCAGCAGTGAAGCTTTTCAAGAATAGAGAAATCTGCTGGTGGACGCAGCTCAGATGTGCCCAGATGTTCGGTTACCCTCCCTGGCGAACTGCTAGTGGATTCCAGACTTGCCTTGCCTGCCCCCCACTGTAGAAACTGAGTCCTTCCAGGAAACCTCTAATACAGAGCTTTCCTGCTGGTTCTGTGTTTGGGGTTGAACCTTGATTACATAGCAACTGGGACAGGATCCAAACCCAGTCCCTGACTGACCAGTTCTCCTGGGTTCATCTAGTCACATTACTTCCTGCTACCCATGTATCCGGAAGCTTGCAGAAGATGGAGCAGCACGGGGAGTCTGTTTGGGGATGGAGAGGGTTCTGTGTGCTGGTGTATCAAGCATGCACATTTGATGGTGGGGATTCACTCTTACTTCTTGGAGGAACCAGAACCGAACAACACACACCCAGCTCTCACTTTGTACGTTACATATCTCCTTCTCTTGTCTGACGCCTGGGCAATTCCTTTTGGGGTCAATGACTCACTGGACATTCTCATTCTGGCTTTTGTCCCTTCCCTTTAAGTTCTGTCATCTCTCCGTTCCCTATCAAGGGTTTGAAGTAGACCTTCAGTGTGCTGAGCGAACACCCTGCTCATGCCTGCATTAACGCAGACTCAATTCAGGAGTCCTGGGGGCAAGGCAAATGCCGTTCTACATGGCAGAGCCAAGTTTCACTGCTTTGAATGGTATTCCAAGTTTATGGAGAGCGCCTGGCAAGGCAGATATTTCCACATAGTTCCCTCACATTAATTAATCTAGCCTCACGCTGTAATGGCGAGATGACTGGGCTGCAGTTCAGTGGAGGGTCAGGATGGGTGTCCTGTGTGCAGAGAGGGGCGGTCCCTATGGGCAGGTCTCTCCCTCCAGTCTACCATAGAGAGGTACTTCTTGTTTTGGATGGCCTCTAACTTTCCATCAGAAAAGGCTCTAAGCAGCACGACTACTGTACATTCCAAGATTCATCGCTGTGCTGTTTCTTCCTGATTGACTTATGGATTCTGCATGTATGCGTGTTACCTCCTTGACAGAGAGGTTGGGAGCAGCTGACTTGGTCAGCCATTACTGTAAAAGGATGTGCAAAGGCTTCAATGTATGTGGACAGAAGGGAGGCTGGGAGGACACTGTAATGGTAAACCTTCATTGCCAACCTGATTGGATTTGGAATCACCTAGGGGATAGGAGTCTGGGTGTATCAGTGGATGCATTTACAGGGACACCATTGTGAATGCAGGCTGCACCCTCCCAGGGTGCACTGGGGTCCTGGATTGAATAGATAGGCACAGAAGTGTATAAGCTCACTCTATTTGCACTCCATGATGGTCCCAGACGTGAGGAGTCCTAGCTGCTCTAAGTGCCATGAACTCTGAGGTTCTTCCCTTGCCAGGATAGATGGTATTTTGTTAAACCACAAGCCAACATAAATCCTTCTCTCCTTACGTTGCTTTTGGTCATAGCAAAAGCCCTGGTGGAGGGCACTAGGGTTCTGTTTCTTGGGTAATAACTAAATAATTCATTCAGAGTCTGAGTGCTTCAGTTTAGTTAATGGTTAAATGGAAGGCTAGTTTATTGTAGTGGTAAAAGTGTAGAAGCGTTTGAAGCTAGACTGACTGTAGTATACTGTAGAATTTTCTATTCTTCAGCTTAAAAAAGAGAGAGGGAAAAAAGAGAAATCTATGAGATGAGACAGTGTGTTATATACCAGTAATTCCAGCGTTTGGGAGGCTGAGGCAGGAGGATTTTGAGTTTCAGGAGCTTGGGCTATATAGCAACCCTGATAATCTATCATCTACCTGTCTATCTATCTGTCTATCTGTCTATCTGTCTATCTGCCTATCTGCCTATCTGCCTATCTATCTATCTACTCTATCTATCTATCTATCTATCTATCTATCTATCTATCTATCTATCTATCTATCTATCTATCTATCTATCTATATCTCACACACACACACACACACACACACACACCCATAGGCTTGGCTGTTTGATAACACAGATTCCAAGGGTCCATTTGGATTCCAGCAGGGCGGAGAGCAAATTTAGTCACTGAGAACTCTAAGGAGTAGCTTTGTGTAGTTACCCACTTGCTCAGTGACCACTCATAGGAGGAATACCACCCACAGAAGTGCTAACAACCACAGAGGTTGAGAATCCATAGCTCACAGATGGGATGGTGAGGCCCCAGTCCAACTGCGCTGGACTTGGGCCGTCTCTGAGCTAAGCTAGCTCTCATTAGAGCCGAGTGCTTTGCATTCTTCTGACAGATCGGCCAGACAGAGCTGAGCAGGGTTAAGTGAAGCCTCTTGCTTACAGTTGCTTGTTTCTTTTGGCCTTCAGAGCCAGTAGGACTATACTGTGGTATGTTTTGGTTAGGAAGCAAAACCCAGGGGCTTGGAGTTTAACCTTTAAGCCTTTAGGCCTCTGCCAGCATGCAGAGGAACCAACCCACCTGTATCTGCTCCCTAGGGTACACTCTGGAAAGGGAATAACCAAGACTGAGTGGAAGCTGTGTTTTTTTATTGGCACTTAGCCTCCAGCTGGAAGAGCCCCTGTCTCCGTGTACTACCCTGATGTGACACCAGCATCGACAGCATCGGAGTATTTCAGCATTCAGACAATCGCTTGCATTTTATTTATTGTAGAGGTCTTTAGGTACTCATAACTCAGGGTAGAAAAAAAGGAGGAAGGATGAAAAATCATCTAAAAATCTTGTTTTACTATCAAATAAATGGCACCAGAGAGGTTAAATGTTTGCACAAGTTGACAAGCGAGAGGATGGAAATGGCATCAAGCAGCCAACGCCTGTTGGTCAGCAACTCTTCCTCCAGGATTTAAGAGAGGCCTTTGGTGCTGACTGTTCTTGGCCTCTCAATGCTATTTATTAATTACCATCCCTGCCAAGTATGCGCAGATATTGGACTCTTTGTTCCTGTGTTGTCTGGCTGCTTTCTGCTGCTGCAAAGATTAATATCGAGGGGACTCTTAACATCCT
Organism: Rattus rattus; assembly: GCF_011064425.1. Classification (NCBI taxonomy): domain Eukaryota; kingdom Metazoa; phylum Chordata; class Mammalia; order Rodentia; family Muridae; genus Rattus; species Rattus rattus. Next base: position 53,911,694 of record NC_046168.1, on the reverse strand, counting down.
CAAAGACTGCATGTACCGTTTTCATTTTCCCAGTGCCTGATACTGGCAGTTTAAAAACACAGTAGACCTGAGGTGACAGTCAGGTCAGCCTCAACCATAACTGTGGCATGGGCTGCACTGATTCGATTCTCCCAGTTGACTTCTACACCGCAGATGCCCAGGACTTGTGGTACATTGTGTAGGGAGCCCCCTGGAGACACTGGGGACCTGGCCTCTCTAGGCTGTGCCATGGCCCAGCAGAAGTACCAGGAGCTTGTTAGCAATGTATAAACTTAGGCTCCTCCACAGACCAAATCTACACTTCAGTAGGACTTCTGGGAATGCATAGCACACCCCCACACAGTTGGAGAAACTTTGGGTTAGGCTATTAGAGGCTTTGGGTATCACCATGCACAGAAGGGTTTGTGTGTCAAAAGGGAAAGAAAGAGTGTAGTACTCCAATAAGCATAAGGAGGAGAAGAATTAAGACTCGGGTGGCTGGTGTCCGACCTTCATGTCTGTGCACGAGGGATGGAGGTGAGGACTGTGGGGGTAGTCAAGGAAGTCAGACTCAAGCTCACTGACTGAGGTTCAAAGACTGGATCTGACACTTGTGTCAGCTGTGTGACCTTAGCTGGCCATGAGACCTCAGGCAGCTTGCCTCATTTTTCATATCTGCAAAATTGGGGTAAGAGTATTATGACTTCCTGGTGTCGTTTATGGAATGAAAGGCTTTAATTCATGTCTGGCCCACAGGACAGAGGCTCAACCCGTTGTAAGTACTCAGTCAGTGTTAGCCTTTATTCGGATCACATGCCATGCATGAGACCCCCCTGTCAGCTGAATGTGTGGCATTCCTATTCCAGGGAACACACACACACACACACACACACACACACACACACACACACACATATATATATATATATATATATATATATATATATATATATATATATATATATATGTGGACTTTAGCTCTACAGGGTGCCAAGAAAGATAGGAGGGGCTACATTTAGTTTCCTTCATAGTGGGTTATACACAAACACACACACACACACACATACACCCCCCACCCCACACACACCACAATTACCCATGTCCTGTGGTAGCTTCCAGAAAGCAAAACCAGTTCCCCTCCGGGAACTCTTCGCACTGTTCTGTTTAAAAACCAACATTTAATAGTTTTATGATATGAATTATGGTTCAGTAGGAAATGAGCAAGTGTGCCCAACTTCTTTAGGAAGGGCTGGTGTGGTGAGGTAAGCCTGGGCTTGTGAGTTTATGCAAAAACTAATGTTGTCAGCAGCTCTGAGCTGAGGCAAAGTGAAGGCCTCCATCTGGCTTACTCGGGGAAGCGGTGTGTTTTGGTGGGGGAAGAACCAAATTAGGATCCAGAAGTCCTGGGTTTTCAATTTGCTGGACCTTGGACAACCCTCCCCCCCTTGCCTGCCACCCCCTTGATCCCTTTGCTGTAAAACAAGGGGAAGAAAGGGCCGAGCCTGCGGTGTCTGCCAAGGATTGCTGGAGTCCCCTGGGCTCTGAAACCAATCCTCTCCGCAGTCAGACTTCTTGCAGGGGGATGCTCGCCAATCCGGGCCAGAATTGCGGCGACAACTCTGTTCTCTAGGGAAAGGTGGGCCCCTGATGAAGCTTGGTTACTCAGTCTGTGCTCTCAGACCCAGACCTACCAATCTGCAACCTCTTCAGAATTCTCAAGATGGAGCTTCCTTCCCAACAGCACCTTGTCTCTGCTTCTTGCCCTGGCTGGCCTCACCACTTCCCCCCCCTTCTTCAGCAAGTTAACCAAACTCTCCCTTCATGGACAGTTCACTGGAAATTTAGTCTGAAACGACAGTGTATCGTATTTCATGAATTTAATAGGGTTTTCATGATTTTACAAAGTGCCTCCACCAGACACTCTCAGCTGGAGGCGACTCAGCGGGAGGCTGAAGCCCTGCATCTGGGTTTTTCAACTCTTGCCAAAATCCATTGAATTTGATCCGGAATGACTATGAATCTTTGGAATGTACAGTCCCTTTTCTCTTGCCTTATCCAAGTTAAAAAAAAAAACCCAAAAAACAAACAAACGAAAAAAAAAAAAAAAAACAAAAGCCAACAAAACAAAACAAAACGAAAAGAAACCAAACGGGGATGGGGGAGGTGGGAGAGGGTGTGGGGAAATGTCCTGTGAGAGCCCCATCTGGAAGCACTGAATGTGCATTAGAGAGGATTTCCTATAAACAAAATCACAGGCAGGGATGCTGGCCCCTCGTCATGCTCAAAACAAAGAGCCCTTGTGTGTGTGTTTGTGTTTTAAAAACATACACACATATTCATTCGGGTCCTCTCACAGCCCCCTTCCTCTCTCTGGCTAACTTCTCTTTCCCCCCCTCACCCATTCCCAAACTAGCCCCAAACTCCTAACAAGAACAAACTTTAATCGTTCTGTGCAGTAAATCCTCTACAAATAAATATCCAGAGCGACTTCAAACACGCTTAATTGGAAGCACATGGGAAGAACTCTGCAGGCCTGGCTGAGGCTACAGAGCTGTAATTTAACGTTATGATCTGCCATAAATATGCACCATAATGGACGCCGTTTGGGCTTCCCTTCTGTGTATCAGAAAACTGCAGGTTCCAGAGGTTGGTTTTCCCCACCCCCCTCTGCATTCTTTTTTTTTTTTTCTTTGCTTTTGTTCAGTCATCAAACTTCACATTTCACTCTCCACCTACCAATTCAAAAAGAGGAAGGACAGAGAGCCACAACTAAGCCAGCTCTGCTCTCCCTTTAACCTCGTTCCCACAACCCTCTCACTCCAAACCACGCGTGACTGTCCTGTCTTCCCCTTTGCTGTAAAAGAATTATGGTTTAGGGTTATAGGGCTTTAAAAAAATGTCTTCAATCACCAGAATGGGAGAAATGAGGTTAAGTCTCTCTGGGCCCCCCTAATACGTTTATCATAGAATTATAGTTGGGACGAACATGTTGGGCTGTATAGTTGGGATGGTAGAGTTTACCCTTTGCTTTCGAAGTTGCCTTAACTAAATTTTGCAGTGCCCAGCTCTCTCCTTAGAGATCTCCTCAAGAGTCATGTTAGAGAGACCCTCTGACAGCTGAACTCAGGCTAAACAAGCCATGGGGAGCAAGCCAGTAAGCGGAACCCCTCTATGGACTCTGCATCAGCTCCTGCCTCTAAGTTCCTGCCCTATTTGAGTTCCTGTCCCGACTTCCTTCAATGATGAACAGTGATAGGAAAGTGTAAGCCACATTAACCCTTTCTTCCCCAGGTACTTTGGTCATGGTGTTTCATCACAGCAATAGAAAGGTACTGAGACAGTTCCTTTCTTTATCAATTTAGAAACCTATAATAAAATGTAGATAAATGAGAGTGATGTTGTTAGGAAAACTTTTATTCTGGTTTAGTTTTCAGTTATACATCCCCAGTACCAGTACCTTAATGTTACTGATTGCACATGACTTAGCAAGACACAGCTGCTTTCACCAGTGAACCAACACTAAGGATAGAACTCCCATGCAGGGCACTCTGGAGCACATGGTGGTAAAATATTTTGCCTAACCTTCTGTCTGGTTCCATCTTCTTTTCTCATGGATATGAAGATAGGGTCTTATTATTGGTTATTTTCTTTATTAACATTTCGAATGTTATCCCCCTTTCCAGTTTCCCCTCCACAAACCCCCTATCCTCCCTCCCCCAGCTTCTATGAGGGTGCTCTCCCACCCACCCACTCCTACCTCACGGCCCTAGCATTCCCCTACACTGGAGCATCCAGCCTTCACAGGACCAAGGGCCCCCCCTCTCATTGATGGCAGATAGGACCATCCTCTGCTACATATGCAGCTGGAGCCACGGGTCCCTTCATGAGTATGCTTTGGTTGGTGGTTTAGTTGAAGATAGGTTCCCAAGAGACAAGAACCAGGTCCTCATCTTCCAGTCAATTCCGTGTCCACACTCAGTGGACATGTGAGCAAAAGGGGTTAGGATCTGTGTCTCAGAAGCTATTTCTTATAGAACTGCCAACCCAGGGATGGCACCAGGAGCAATGGCCCTTCCTCTTCAATCAACAGTTAAGAAAATGCCCCACAGACCTACCTATAGCTTCAATTCATGAAGGGATTTTTGTCAAGCTGATATAAAACTAGCCAGAACAGGTGCAGAATTCCATTTGTGATTTATCTACCTTGTTTCTCATGACATAAGGCTCCTGCTTCAGTTTGTATCTATGCCTCAGAGTCTCACTTGGCTTACATACAGCAATAACCGAAGGGTTCTGGCAAAGTTGCTTATGGACTGCGGGATGGAAGAAAGAGACCTTGCTCTTCTAATGGAAGAGCAATGGCTCAGGAAGTGGACAAACTGTATCGGGCCATGTTCAGGGCAAGAGGCCACAGCCTGGTCCAAGACACCAGTGTGGGTCATCTGTATCATGCAATGGTTTCTAGTCCTTTCCTACTCTTGAATCTTGAAAAACGGTCTCCATCTATCAGTCAGACGGATCTTTTCAGCACACAGAACCTAGTTATATATATATTTAAAAGCAGGGATTCTGCACATGAAGTGAGGTGTTCATTGCCTTAGTGGGAGGACAGGGTGAAGTTGCCCCTTGATGACTGTGAGATGGGAAGACTACTGCCCTCACTCCTTCAAAGAGACCTTAGCAACACAGACAGGTAAGACAACAGCAGTTGAAGAGGTCATAAATGACCCAGGAGTAGGTGGTCGAGAGGTGGCTCTGACAGGTCTCACCCTCATACCCACAGTGGGCATGTGCAGACAGGCAACTGTCCAGCAGTGCTCCCCCAAGCTACTGCTCTAGCAGAAGCATCAGCAGGAAATATTAGATATGGGTCTGTTGAGAACTGAATATCTTCTAGTTGGGCAGACACAGTGACAGCTGATTCCAAAGACACAGGGGAGGTACTGGGTGACTGGATAGCTGATACGATTGTCTCCTTGACTCAGAGCATAGAGGCAGGAAGTAGTGGTCTTAGGTAGGAAAGCAGTCTTTAGGAAAGAGAGCTGCCCACGAGGCCTGCGTCCCAGAGACCTCTGCAGGTGCTAGGGAAGGAGGCTGCAGACAGTGGCTGATGAAGCTTAGCATACTGTACGAACGAGGAAGCTCTTGTCCACTCTCTAAGACTCAGGGCTTTGTGCTTCTCTGCTAGGATAAGGGGAGGTGGTGTTTGCTCCTTCCCTATGCCTTGCAGAACAGCAGGGCTTCCCCTACCCCCTCTGGCTGTGCCTGGCCATTTTCTCTCTTCTGTTGTTACTCTTCCTTTAGCAGCCTTCCTCACTGTGCTTGCTTATTTCAGCCTACACTTTGGTCCTAGGGCAGTGTCCTGTTCAGTTGGTCTTAGCTGTCTTTCCTCTGCCACCACGTTTGAATGCAGCCTCTGCTCTTAGCCGTATTTTCTCAGCCCCTACATTGGATTCTCAGATATTGGCACTGTGTCATGTCATTCCCTGTTGTTCTCTGTCCACTCGGCATGTCCTTCTATATCGGAATGCAGCTAATTATACTGTATGTATAAGTGTGTGCATGTGTGTGTGTGTGTGTGTGTGTGTGTGTGTGTGTGTGTGTGTGTGTGTGTTTCTTTGGCTTTGCCCCTTTCTAGGTCTGTGGCCACAAACAAATTATATCACTTCCCTGTACTTCAAGTTTCCTACCTGTAATATAGAAGTCATCAAAAAGGGGTTGTGGAGAAAGTAGAGCCCTAAACAGGACAGGATTTAGCTGAGTATGGAGGACGGGAGAGTCAGGTAGGCGAATAATAGAACCCAGAGAATGGAGGACTATTTTTATTTCATTTGGCCGGTGAGGATCAGAAGCCTCTGGTCTAGCTACACAGTAGGCTGATCATCCAAGTGGGTAGGGGCTGTCCAGCCTACTTCATTGAGGATTTCATGACTTTCCCTCCAGGGGTGTGTCTTGTTGAGCAGAACTCCTTTATACCTTTCTATATCATCCCTGGCATGGGCAGAGTGTGAGCGTCTGAGCTGTGGATGTTGACTAGTGTTGAACCCCACTGTGGACTTTCCCCCGCGGCTTATAGGAACGGAGTTTTGTCACTCGGCCCCTGTGTCACCTTAAAAGACACCAAAGACACAGTCCTCCGTGGAGCACCGCGTGCAGCACCTTGGCCTGGAGAATGCGGATGCTAACAGGTGGGCAGCTGGACGGAGTGGCTTCTGAGTTATAAAAAGGGAGGAGGTGTTCCTTAGTCACCAGAGGCATCAGAGTCATCAGAGGGAGATTATTATGGGATGGACGCCGATGTAAAGATATGTTCATTGGTTCTTTGGCACATCTCCGTCAACAGAGGCAATCCAGGCACTTCCTCTTGGCTGGCTTTAGTGACTTTCTAGTTACGAACAGTAACAAAAGTAATACTGAGTGACCGAGAGGCTGGCTCGCAAAGGGCAAGAGAGCTTCTCCTGGCTGTCCTGTAGCTTTGAGAAACTTGTGGGGTTCAAGATGCTAGGTGTATCCGCCATGTGTTTTATTTTCTGTTTTGATGAGTTGACATCTGAGGCCATGGTGATCTTGGGCTCCCTAACTCCTAGAAGCGATAAATTACGACCCTGGTGAGTGTGCCTTTCATGTGGGCCAAGCCATCAACCACGGGTGTTTTAACCACCTCCTGACTAGCTCCTCTGTGGAGCTCTCACACCCATGGCCACTCTACCCACCTGCCCACGATGGCCCAGGACTGTGTTCTGTAGCCGCTAACTTGAGTTAGCCTCTATGTGCCAGAGCCAAATGTGATTCCTCCAACAAGCCCATCTCCAGCCTGCACCCCTTTCTAGGTAAATAAAATGAAGACTCCCATTCCAAACACCCCCTTCCCCAGTTCTGATGCCACGGCTGCCTTCTCTGACTCTGCACATTGTGGCGTTCCACCTCCACTTGGCACCTGCGAGCATTAACAGATTTTGGCAGCGACAATTGTCTTCTGGTTCACTGGGGATCACTGGAGAGCCATCTCTGAATGACGGAACCTGTCTGGTAAAACAGCAAGTGTGACGTCTGCTGAGTGTGCTGCAGGGGACACACAGGGAGAGCACAGTTGAGAAGCAGGGTGGGCAGGGAAGGAATACCACTGGTCCCGCCTTTCAGCCCAGCTGCCACATCTATCACGAGGGTCTTAAGCAAATCCTCACGGTCACTCGTTCCAGCCACTCTCAGAATTTCAACGGGAAAACCTCAAGCAAGAACTGCCAGTCAACCCTTGGAACCGTCAGGGACAATTGAAATAAAGAACCATTGTTTTTAACACTAAGGTTGGAGAGTTGGTTAGGTGGCCATAAATGTCTGAAACAGGAGAGACAATCAGTGTTAAAATTCTGCTGACTCGATTCCCATTCCTTTGACGCCAAATCACTGTTAGTGCTTAGGACGGAACCCACCCCTAGTTCTAACAAGATGCCGCAGCCTGCCTCAGTGCCCCGCTCAGTGTGCTAATAATAGCTCTCTTGTGTCGCTTGGTACAGTGCCTAAAAGCAAACATCTAAAACTATTTGGAAATATTTCTAAGGGCACCATGATGGGTTTCAAAGCTCTGCATGGCCAATCAGGGAAAAAAAAGTGAGGGAGGGAAAAAAAAAGAAAGAAAAGAAAACAAGACAAAATCCGGCTTTCAAAGAAAATTGAGGATCTGGAGAGCCTTCGACTCTTTTGATTTATATTTAAACATTTCTTGAGATTGAAGTCTTGATTAGCCTAGTTCTCTCAAGTTCTGCCTCAGCCTTGATTTATGGGAAGGCCAGGCTGGTGCAGAATGAAAGCAAAATGAGGTGTTCTTTAAAATTACCTTGGCTCTCTTGAAGGAGGGTACAAGTGCTCACGTGGAGATTAAAAAGGAAGTGATGAGATGAGCTTCCTAGGAGGCTCTCCATCTGTGGCGAGTGGGGAGGGAGCGGGTGAAGGGTGGATGCAATCTTTGCAGGTGAACCCCCTGCAGGAGGCTGTGTTTGGCTGGGCTCCCCTGGACTGAGCTCTCCATCAAAGCGGTTATCGGAAAAACTAGACTGGCATTTTCCTTTAATGATCTGTGGCTAGAAGGGAGGGACTTCCCATGTGGCCAGAACAGAACGGGTGTAGAGTCTGGCTGCTCTGGGTTTTGGTAGTAGCATCCTGAGTCTTGTGGCTTAGTGGCTGAATCATCCTCTACACAGGTAGAGGTGAGTTCCTGATCCAGACCCTCCACTCTTCATTCTTTCTATGCTTTCCCAACACCCCAAACTCAGGAAGGCCAAGATGGTGGGCTCATTTGGAGACCACTGTCTGTATCCAAAGATAAGTGATTCCCTAAGCAGATGGCTATAGAACCAGTTCCGTGGTCTTCGGACTCCCTTCTTTGTATATACTTCTTGGGAAGATTTGGTTCATCTTCCAAGATTCAAGTGGTGGTCAAGTGAAGGCTGTCTATAGGAGATTCGGAGGAGCATGAGCACATGGAGTCTGCAATATAGTTACGTGTGTGTGTGTGTGTGTGTGTGTGTGTGTGTGTCAGTTAAAATGTGAGCTCAAGTCAGCCAATGTGAGCTCACACACACACACACACACACACACACACACACACAAAGAGTGAGAGTGAGAGAGAGGGGGGAGACGGGAGAGAGAGAGAGGAGAGAGAGAGAGACAGAGAGAGAGGCAGACAACAGAGACAGAGAGAGAGACACACAGAGAAAGACAAAGAGAGAGAGACAGAGAGATGCAGAGAGATGACAGAGATTCAGTTACACATCTGAGGATGTTGAGAAATAGAAATAAAAACTTGAATTTACTTATCAGTGCAAAGGGATGAAGCAAATTAGATTTGAGAGTTGTACATCTTGATTTGTAAGGTATATGTTACACTGGTGTTCTGGGTCTGCACATGTCAGGGAAGGGTCTATGCAAGATGTGTTGGCCTCCAGGTGAAAGCCTGTGGTGAGATGTGTCTTCACTCCTGCTCTCCCTCGAGGGGAGGATGGTCCTTGTGTTACGGTGTTGCTGCCAATCTTAACTCTCTTCCCTAACAGCCTGTGTTTAAGAGTTGGACTGTGGCTATTGTTTGGGAAAGTCCTTGAAGACACGTGGAACATTTTGCGCTCAATTTATGCTCTTATTCCACTGTGATACATTTTCTTGGTTGATAATTTGACTATTTCTGGAACTAAAACCCAAAATGGAGGGCAGATCTGAGAGGATTTTTTTTCTTAATTTGAAGTAGAAAGATCCGATTCTAGTCTAATCTGTATCTTTGAGTATGAAGACACAGGCCTTTAATTCAGATCTCGAGGTGGAAGCCACACCTTTAATGTGGGTTACACTTTCTGCTGGAAGCCTACCTTAGGACATGGAAGGACAGTTTTGCTCTGCCTGCTTGCTCTCACTCGCCTTGCTTGCAAGTCCATTCCTTCACTGGCTTTAAAGCCTACTTCCTTGGGAGTCCAGCATCTACTGAAGACCAGTTGAGACATCCAACCTTGTGGACTGAGAAATTATTGTATTCTTGGACTTTCTGGTTCACAGTTGGTCATTGTTGGATTAACTGTACTGAAGTCTGTAAATCATTGTAATAAATCCCCTTCCACTACTACCCTGTTCCCCATGAGCTTTCTGTGTGATAATGTAAGCCCCTTTAGCACAACTCCATATTCCTCTACATTGTGTTCCTTTACAACAACCTCTTCACCCACTGCAGCATGTGCATGTATAGACATGTACATATGCACTCATACACAAGTGCATGCGTGTGTGCATGTTCATGACTAGGTTTCTTCATCCCGATTCATTCTTCACACGTTGGGCACCATTTTCTCTCCTCTCTGTCCAACCCAATCATTCCCATCTTAAATCTCTTGGTTCTTCATTCATTAATCTATCCAATGTCTAGTAACTGACACCCTGGCATATACTTAGCTCTGGTTAGAGACAGAAAGACATTTTTTTCCCTTACTTCAACTCACTCTGTTTTTTATTTTCCAATTTGGATTTGGTCCAACAACCACTATCAATAGATCCAACAAAACCTCAACACGGTTTTCCAAATTTTTCCAGTTGTAAATTTTGCCTCTAAAAGATGTGTGTGTGTGTGTGTGTGTGTGTGTGTGTTTGTCTCACTAGCAGGCACTCTGAGGGGCTGCCTCTATTCATCAGTCATCAGAAAGTTTAGTGATATAAAGCAGATATACAGCAAATACCTACTGATTCAATGATAGGCAGATTGATAGAGGGACAGATTGATTTGTTGCTGGCCCCACATCCACATAAAAGAAGTTTCAGAGAACATTGGTCTGGTTTTCAGTCTTTCACTGCCACTCTTTGTTATCCCATTGGATTATTGCTAATCTGTTATGCATCGATCATGCCTAGGTTTATATAAATGTCTTGAATGTATTGATACTTTGGGCTGGATTCTTATCAAGAATGATTTCGATTTTATAAGATTTTATTTGTAACTTATAACAAATTACTCCTCTAGACAACATTTGTGGAAATGAATAGGTTTGGCTGCTTCTTATTTCTTATTATTTCCATATGACATTTGGCTTGCTTTCCTAGCATTTCTTAGAGTAGGCATAACATTCCTGTTCCCATTGCTTTCTCTAGGAAACAGCTTGTGTTAGAGTAGTGGCCGTCAAAGGAATGGTCCCCAGAGCATCAATATTAGCAATTCCTGGAAACTTCTTAGAAATGCAGTTATCACAACCCAGCTCAGAGCCATTTGAACAAGCCCTGTAGGTGATTCTGACACAGGCTTAGATCTGAGAACCCTTCTGTCAGTCAAAAGAACATTGAGTTCTCAGAATAGATCAGTGGTTTTCAACACATGGGCCATGACCCATTTGGGGGGTCTAAAGACCCTTTCACAGAGGCCACTTAGGACCATTGGTAAACATAGATATTTACATTATGATTCATAACATTAACAAAATTACAGCTATGAAGTAGCAACAAAATAATTTTATGGTTGGGGGTCACCACACCATGAGGAACTGTATATACAAAGGAACTGTCATTGGTGTGGGACTCTAGCTGAGTCTTAGTTCCTCATACACATTCTAGGGTTGTGTCTTTAGGGACAATGATTTTGCTTTTAGAGTTTTATTTTTTTTTAACTTCCAAAAATCACATAAATATTCACAACATTATTTTAAAGATCAGGTAATTCATTGTTTGCCCACCCTTCCAGAATTTTCTTTTAACCAACCAGAACGGAAGACGCTTGAGTTCTCATGACTTTACATTAAGGTGCACAATGAAAACATCCTGATTTCTACCACATGTAGGTGTTGAGAGACACGTCTATTTGCCCACAAGATATAGCTGAAGTGTCTGAATAAATGGTACATACAATGGACAATGTCTCAGAAGAAAGGAACTCCAAGAGCTGTAGTGGTCACACACAGGAGGTAACATACCAAAGACCGGTCTTGAATGGAACTTAAAGATAGGCTGTGAAGAGATGAATGATTGGCTCAGGTGGTTGGGGGCTCATTTCTAGTAGATGAAGTCTGAGCTTACATATTCCGAGTAAAATGAAGGTGTGGAGGGGGAACAGTAAGCAGTTAAATTATTAGGAGTGGGTAAGCAAAGGGATCTGAAAACTAAGAATACTGGTACTAGGGTTTCAGATATCTTCAGTATCATTGGGGAGTTACTTTGATGTCTGGAAGAATCTCACCTCAAGCTTTCTAAAGAAGACACACAAGATCTGAACCCTTGTAAATCTGCCCTGAGAATTGCTTGGTCTGCTCACTGTGGCCATTCTAAATGTATAGATGTTAACTAATGCCTAATAGCTTTAAAGGTTAGCGCAAACCCCATGTTTCCGATGCCCTGATGGAGACAGGCCTACCACGGTTTTTGTTCTTCACTGTAGCTATATATGTTAGGCTTACTAGAGACTTAAAAAAAAAGAAAAACCACCCAACAATCCACATCTGGATTCTGTTCCACAGAGTTTGATTTGATTAGTTCAGGGGTGCATACATGGTTAATTGTAAAGGTGCCCCTAAATCAGATAATTTTGACATGCAACCAGGGCCGAGGGTCACTTCCCTGAGGATCTAGAAGATATAACTGTGGATCTAAGTTGAGCTTCAGGCACCTGAACACATACTGGGCCCTGTTGACTCAGGAAACAATCCTGTTATGTCAGACAATGGCTGCCTCTGACGTTTGGTGGCTCTTCAGCTAACGGGACAGATTGACATGATTTAGATAGGTTGAGAAACCTGGAAGACATAGCTGATCTTGGTGGGAAGATTCAAGATATAGAGACCCAGAGAAGAAAGCAGACTGTGAGCTTCCAGTGGAGTAGTTCAGACTCTGGGGGCAGTGTCTGAAGAGCTGATGCCCAGGAAGGAATCAAGAACTGCAAATTAGGACCAGAGCTCCAAACACATTGTCTGATTTCTTAGAATTTCATAGCCATCACATGTTTGTTTTTTTTTAAATACTCTCCTCTGCAGTCCCAAAGCAGCTACCAGTAAATCCTTGGATTTACAAAAGGACAGCAGGCCTGTTGCCAGAGCCTGAAGGAAAACTGGAGGGCTTTTTGTGGCATGGTTTCTGGAGGGAAGGACTCCAAACACAGCCTGGGTGGGGTGAGCCTTCCAGAGGAAGGAGCAGAGGTGATGGAGCAAAGCCAGCTGGACAGAGTCCCTTGGATCTCCAGTGTGTTTAAAAATGGAACCAACAAAATGCTCGGCACAGAGAATTTATCAAATAAGGCCTTGTTAATATTGACATGTATTCTGTGTGGTTTCCATTCCTGGGGGTTATGTATTATTAAATGTGTTATTTATTTATTTCTAGCTTACTTTATCTCAGGCAAAGGGCATGTATAACTCTTCAGGAAGTGTCTTAGTGGTACAGAAGGGTTACACATCTAAAGTGGCACACATTTAATGATGAATTATTTCCACAGTGTTTCAACTCTTAAAAATCCATCCATCCATCCACCCATCCATCCATCCATCCATCCATCCATCCATCCATCCATCCATCCATCCACCCATCCATCCATCCATCCATCCATCCATCCATCCATCCATCCACCCACCCATGCTCCATCCATCCATCCACCCATCACAGTTTTACCTGCTATCTACATAGTTGGGATTGAATTCAGAAGAACAGCTAAAGACCCTCGTCTCATCTTGTCTGAAGTCTAGTGTGTTGAGACATAATAAACCCCATAATTCATCTGTGTTTGATACCAAAACAAGGACAATCCAGTAATACCTTTCCTACTCCTTTCCTGCTTTGGTGAGCATTCGGTGGCATTCTTGGGATAGGTGCCCAGCTCATACCAGGCCTTCTTCATGTATTGAACTTCCTGAGGCAGTGGTGGTCCCATTTGGAAGAACCAAGAACAAGAGTATTATTAAGATCCAATCACATGTTCAATCAAATTCCGTGACTGTTTGAGGATTAGGATTTTTAACATGCCTTGTACATTGTAAAGAATGCTATGTTTTTAGAGTTTATGCTTCCTGGTCATACAGGTCCAGTGAGAGTCAGCCTTAGGAACATCCAGGATATTACCAAAGGGCCCCCTTTTGTATCTGTGACAGTGTTTCCAGAGAGGAATAAATGATAGGAGAAAGTCCATTCTGAATGTGGGTAGCACCACCCTGTGTGCTGTTGGACACCCAGAACGTAATGAAAGAGCATCAGTGTAGGCAGTCTCGTCTCCCTACCTGCTGCTGGCTGTGAGGTGAGGAAGCGCTGCCACCACACACTTGGATTGCCACAAAGCCCTGCTCAAGTGTGTGGGGCCAATCCAGCAACCTGTGTAAGGCCAAGGAACGTCTCCCTCCCTCAGGTCTTCCCCTCAGGTGTTTGGTTAGAGCAATGAGAAAGTAACCAACACCACCACACACACTGTATGCCTCATACAGCGGCTCGGTGCCTGAGAACTATGCTGTCTTCCGAATGCACTTAGTCCTGTGTCACTCTCTGGCACTAGTATTTCAGCACCCGTAGGCGCGAATGAACTTAGCGTGCTTTAAGATCTACTGTTTGGGTCAAACAACAAGCACGGAGTCCAGGAAGAGTTTTAGTTCAAATCGAGAGTCTGAGGAATCTGCAGCCTGGGTCTTTGAGAGCAGGTAATATGTCACGGAATTTTAGAACCAAAGTAGTTAAGCGGCAGGCTGAAGGCCACAGAGCTCTTAAGGACTGGGTTGGGATTAGAGCACAGGGCCACCCTTTCTCTACTCCCTTTCTGTTAAAGGCCAATCTCACACCAGTTCACAGAAACCCCCTCAGCAGCTGGTCCTCCTCAATGGCTCCCACTTGCTAAAGGCCAAATATTTTCTCCCCTGTTTATCAGGAATAAATTGATATAGTTCCAATGTTTTCTTCACTTTTGGCAACTCTATAATTTAGCATAGAAAAGGATAATGGCAAGGAGTCAAAGAATGTCGCATTTGCAGGCCCTCTCCAGTGGAGCAGAGGTTCGTAGATGCCAAACTGAAGAGGGTTGTGACTAATGTGAGGTAACAGCACCGGTCAGGAAGAGCTGAGGATGGCTGACAGTCCATCCAAGGCCTGTCTTTCATTGTCACTGGGAGCCATGTTGGCTTGTGCCTAGACTCTTGGTAGTTAAGCCATTTAATAAGTCAAATATCTTTTCTATAAAGGCACGAGTACTTCCCAGTAAATCAGGTCTCCTGTCACTAGTGCCTGCCTAATTATCCACGTGTAGCCAGTCAGGATGAGCTTTCCCCTTGAAATCTCTATTTCATAGAATATTGATTTCCCAGATACATTGATTGCTCTGAGATGTAATCAGTGGCCAGGGATGAGATAGGAAGTCTGAAGTAAATTCACGTCAGGTAGCCTTTTAATAGCAGCAGATCCCTAAATCTTGAACTTTATCTTCTAAGGAGGAAGTTCCTAGTGGACTCTAAAGCTGTGAGAATCACAGAATCAGTATATCAATGAATCAATCAGAGCAGAGTAGCGGGGTCGGTTCAAGGTTAAGTTGAGTTTTATTTCAAATAGGGAAAAATAGCGGACGGAGGGTTCCAAGAGAATGAGGCACCATGCTTTCTTAGACTGGAACAAAAAGAAAACCAGAAGAGGAATATGGAAGGTGAGTCCTGAGATACAGTGATGGAGAGGGGCCTCAACTGCCTGATGCAGTGTGAGGGGGAGGGAACTCAACTGCCTGATGCAGTGTGAGGGGGAGGGGACTCAACTGCCTGATGCAGTGTGAGGGAGAGGGGCCTCAACTGCCTGATGCAGTGTGAGGGGGAGGGGACTCAACTGCCTGATGCAGTGTGATGGGAAAGAAAGGGCTCAACTATTTGATCCCTGCTACTCAGAACCCTACCACCAGCATTTACCCCAACTGGCCATGGGAATGCTCAAAATGTAGGTCTGCCTCCGTCACAGGTTAAGAGTTGTTACCAGCCTCAGCCCTTAATGTCTGCTGTGTTTTCATTGTCGTTTGGGAACTCCAGCTGAGAAGGGGCTAAAGAGAAACTCTGGTACTTTCAGGAGGATCTGTCTCAGTAACTGGATGCTTTGGCTTAGGCCTGGGGTCATAGTGTGCATTTGCCTGCACGCAGGTCAATGTGTGTGTGTGCAGCATATAGGGACCCATTTTACTTCATTTTACGAGGCGGGGTCTCTTATGGCTTGGGGCTTTGTGTTCAGTGAACCCCAGGGGTCTGTTTGCCTCCTCTTTCCCGGAGCTTGGATTGTAAGCAAGTAGTACCATACCTGGCTTTTTATTTGGGTCCAGGGGTTGAACTCAGGTCCTCCTGT
This sequence comes from Rattus rattus, assembly GCF_011064425.1. Lineage (NCBI taxonomy): Eukaryota > Metazoa > Chordata > Mammalia > Rodentia > Muridae > Rattus > Rattus rattus. Next base: position 53,895,920 of record NC_046168.1, on the reverse strand, counting down.
AAGTAAAGAGTCACCTCCTCAGCTGAACACGATTTTCCCCCCATTCAACTCAATAGCTGGGAATACTGGTGCCATTTACCCTACGTGGAAATGCTCCTCTCTGGGACCAGCAGAAAACGACTTCTATGCTTTTCTAACCCTACGGACAGATTTCTGCAAGGTTGGACCACACTGGTTTCCTGATTCTCTGGTAGAGGCCATACTGGGGAGACTGAACCCTGACTACAAAGTAGTGGCACATTGGCAATGTCATCACATCGACTGTCAGCACTGTCCCCAGACCACAGGACCTGGCACTTGTTAGGTTGACCAAGTGAACCATGGGAATGGCTGTGGATATGAAGAATCACTTTGTAAGATACAGGGTCAGCTCGCTGGGTGCTGATGCTGCTTTGTTGAATGTCCAAGGACTGCATCTGATTCTCAGGATCGGACAGGGGGCACTTCCACTACTGACCTCCGGTCAGCTCAACATCTGGCCGACTGGATTGCAGGGAACCTGGTAGAATCTAGAGAGATGAGGTAAAACCTATATTACTTCCTCTGTGCAGGTCCCCAGGCCTGTGGGCATCAGGCTGCCCTTCTCTAGTTATCCGTTTATACCCTTCTCTTCATAGATCTGTTTTTTCCCCATGAAACTGCACTGGCTTGTTAAGCAAGTTTTAAAGCTTAACAAAAAACACCAAAAACACATATACCCCTTAGTGCCTTCAGTGACTTTGAGCCCCAGCGTTCTCCGAAGTCGTCAGCAAAAGCAAGACAGTGAGGGTCAGGCAGGCAGTTTACTCAATGCAGGGGTCTAATGACTGGGAGTAGCTATTCCCCACAAGCTCCTCAGGGTGCTGTAATCCTTGGACATATACCAACTTCTTCAGGAACAGAACAAAAATAACCCCATGCTTCTGAACTCGAGGGGCACGCTGACTCCTTCTTAAATTTTTAGGCATCCCCAGATATTAAATAAAACCGAGACATATCCTTCTATCCAAAGACAACAGCTTGAAATAAACAGACAGACCCGAGCTGTCTAGCTGATTTGCCCTCCAGCAGTCAGGGTCCCTTTAAGATGCAAAAAGCTGGGAGGTAGAGAGGTCAAAGGCAGGGCAGTGGAAGTTTCCACACTCTGTGTCTGGGCCAGTGTGTCTATCTCCACTCGGAAGGGTGGGTCCTGTTCCCACAGGCTAGAGGTTTATGAGTTCAGCCTGGGAGGAGGTTTCAGCTTTATTTTTCTGAAGAGCAAGTGGGTCTCTCTTTGGCTGTAAAGAATTAGGGAGAAAGATGATTCAGTGCTGGTGCCCTCATTGTGGGGATGTTTTGCTGACCCCTTTGTCTTCCTGTAAGCTGTGCATGCACACTCCCAGGCATGCAGAACATGCATTCACATGTGCAGCCGTAAAATGAGATAAGCAGACAGAGGGTCGGTCATGCTTGTAGATCTTCTCTAAGTCTTGGTCCAGTGGATTAACACGCACACGTGCATGCATGCCCGCCTGCACGATTTTGTCTTCCACCCCTCCCCAGAGCATCTCGAAAGGCTGAACAAAGCTGGAAGTGCCCTACAGTTATCTGTTAGTGAACATATAACTCCCACCCCAAATCTTCCTCCAATACACTGAGATCCTGAGAGGCAAGAGCTGTAAATACAGAAGAATAATGTCTATGTAGACATTAAATACGGAGGTCCGTAACCAGCTGACTGAAGTATAAGTGCCGGAGGAGGGACGGGGACAGGAAGCAAGACGTCTGGGAGAAGCAGGCCTGGGGAACACAGCAGTGACGAAAATAAGAGTGTGCATGTGTGTGGAGCACATGTGTTGGGGTAACCGAGGGGAGAGAACAGTTATTCATCTTCAACTTTGAGGGTCTTTAAATGAGTCTCTATTTGGGGGAGTCTGGCTAGGGTTCTGAGCATATTGGAGAATCACCCCACTTTGCTCTGTGGAAGGTAACAGTATACCATCCTGGTTTAGAATTATCTGAATCTGTGCCCCAAACTCTGATATTTCCAGCTATGTCATCCCTCTAACTCCAAAAAGCTTTAGTTTTCTGGTCAATGGAAAAGGCAAAGTTGGGAGTGCTGGGTGCCCAGCACAGGACGTCTATTTTGATTGTCCTTTGATTTAATCTGGATAGTTATTGTGCATATGTCCTTACCAAGGCAAGTGTAAGTCACCCAGAGTTCTTATTTCTGCAGCAGTCATGACTCAAACAACCCTCGATTTCCATAAGCAAGCACAATTCAGATGGCCGCTGAAACAGAATACACATTTTACTTCCCGTATCTCCCTACCAGATTCTCTAGTGCTTTGTGACTTTTAATGGGGACAGAGGTCAAGCTAAGGATGAAAGGCCCCGGGAAAGAGTCATAGCTGGTCGAGCCAAGTGATCTTTCTGAAGGAGTAGAGAGGTTACTCCTCAGGTTCAGTGGCTCTGTGTGGGGACAAGTGTATGCTGACACATCCCTGGAAGGCCACCAGGAGTCATTCATATGTAGGAACTGATGCATATAGCGTGTGGAGCAGTGGTCCCTAACCTTCCTGATGCTGCCATCCATGAATACAGCTCCATGTGCTGTGCTGGTCCCCAGGCATAAAATTAGTTTGTTGCTACTTCATAACTGTAGTTTTGCTACTGGTGTGAATTCGAATGCAAATATTGATAGGCAGGGCATCTAATGTACAACCCTTATGAAAGTTGTGACCCACAGGTTGAGAACCCCCGGCCCAGGGAGCTGCTTGAGCTCTGCCCCTGAGCCAATGGGAAAACAGGAAACTTCTTCACCTTTCTGGGCTTCAGTGTGCTGCCTCTTTACAGGCTGATGCCCACTGTTACACTAGGGCCTTAATACTGCAGACTTCATACTCATCCCTTCATTCTCTTCCCTATACATGCACAAGTGCATACAACATATATGTATACATTCTTGTACAGGGTACACACACACACACACACACAGATATATATATATATATATATACACACACATATATATATACATACATATATATATATATTGCATTAATTTTTTCAAATGAACCAATAATGATAAAGCTTTGGAAAATTTCACACACATGCACATACACACATATGTGCACACACACACACACACACATATATATAATATGGCATACCCTTATGTGAGTGAATCCTGTGCATTCACACACACACACACACACACATACACACCATACACACACACACACACACACACACCATACACACACACACACACACCACACACACACACACACACCATACACACACACACACACACACACACACAACACACACTCTCTCTCACACACACACACACACATTCCTTACTTCACACACACATATGCACACACACACACACACACACACACACATACACACACACACACACATACACACACACACACACACACACACACACACACACACACACACATACACACACACACACACCACACACACACACACACACACACACACACACACACACACACACACACACACACACACACACACACGCTTTCCTCAGCAGTCTGGATCATATGCACTGCAGCTCTGCCGCTCGCTGTCCTGGTCCTTCTCACATAGCTCTGATCACCCTCTGATCTGAACTTCAAGGCTGTTCCACACCAAGACCCACTTCAGTTCCCTGTCATGTCCTGGTTGATTATTGTCCTGAGATACTTTTTTCTCCAAATACAGCCAATTCCCAGACAGCCTGTGCTCAAGGTCTTTCCTCCAGATCATCATACATGTGTAGAGGTGAATTAGCATGGTGTGTTTACATGGTCACCACGCTTTTATGTGTTTGGTGGGACCTTTCAGCTGTAGTCTATGTCTATGCCGTGTTTCTGTTGCTTCTCACTTTGCTATTTCCTTCATGTTGGCTGGCACTGAGAAGGCATTTTAGGAACTGTTAAACAGCTGTTGAGTTGGGGGGGGGTTATATTTTGTTTGACAACTGTCACCAGTTGTCAAGTTTCAGTGTTCAAGAACACCCCTGAAGCTCCTCGTGTTGACAATATGTATTGAGTCGTAGGGGAGTGAAAGGATGGGGAGGCCCAAGTGCGAGCATGTCTTACAGTGCCCTGCCTCAGAAGCTCATGGCGATAGAAGAGAAAGAACCACTTGGTGGGAAATCCCTCTGGTCATTGGGTACAGAAAGCCACAAGCCTGCGGCTGTCGTCATTGCTCCATCAACATCCAAGTTGTCTCTTGTCAAGAATATATTCGATCATGCAAAGTAACATAATTACAACCGTGCTGCTCATCTTGCGCCTCTCTTTTTGATGGGAATTACCGACATAGAATTTATCAGAGTCCCAGTGTTTAAACGTCTTGTTGATTTGACAGGAAATACCGACATTGACAGAGATACCATAAAACTCATTATACGCCACTGAGGCGGGGGACATCAATGACAATCTGGCTAGGAAGTTTCATAAATTCAAAGAGCATTTTAGATTTGTTGCTATAAAAGAAAAGTTAAAATGCCCTGAATTCTCATAGCTCATATATGAAAGAGACTTGACAGAGGTTTTTTGCAAAGTTAATAGCAGTCCTGAAAACTCACATGGCGTTACCAGTGAAGAACTGTGAGGCTGAAAGAGAGGGTTTTTTTCAAACCCTGAATAATAAAATACCAAATCTGATCAACTTGTTAGATGAGAGACTGGATTATCTTCATATCCTCTGTTTAAAAATAATATTGAAAAGATTACAGCCGTTTAAAGAGATGATCAAAGTGCTTGCTGACAAAAATCGTAGGAAGAAAAAGTATTACAGATGTGTGCCAATTATTCCAAAGTTTGTGGTGCCTGAGGAATTTGTCAGCTTTTCAAATGTGCAGCTTGTTGTGACTTTCCTCTTTCTCATTAAAATTTCACTTTCTGACATAATTTAGTATTTGCAATTTTGAATTATTTTTCTTCAAGTAAGTTCGCTGCAACACGAGAGCTTCGGGCCCTAGAAATTTGGGTCTCGTGTTTGTTCAGCCTCTGCTGAGAGCATCCTCTTCTGCTAGCTGCTTAGTGGCCTCTGAGTACCAGCAGGGGCTTGGGACATGAAGGCAAGGCCTGGGTAGCTTGCATCAGGCACCAGCTAGGAGCTGGTAGATGTGCTTCTGGGAGGCATCACAGATCCTTGGCGACCCACCTGCCTTTTCGTCTATCAGGGGAAAACTTTGGTCACACTACCTGAGAGGGCCCACGCCTTCCCACCAACCATCTTGTCAGGGCCTGGCAGGCCCCCTTACATTTCCTTTTAATAAAATTTAATGTTTTCATTTTCAAAGACCTCGAAAATCCAAACACTTTTTTTTTAAAAGCCCCGAGGAACTATAAAAATTAATAGCACAGGGATAATTTCTTTTTCAGTGGCGACTCAATTAAATCTGCCAAAGTCAGACTGTGATTTAAATGTGCCACTTGCAGAGAGACCAGGGCAGAGTCGGCCCAGGGAACGAAACAATAATATTTACCAATTACCCTCTTGGATGTTTCCCTCTCGGCCCTTTTCCCTCAGGGAGGATTTTTTTCCCCCTCCCTCCCTCCTCTGCCGGGCCAAGGCTCAGCATCTCTAATTGTTTTCTCCTTGAATGGTCACATTGCTATCAACAAGTGACTGAACTTTGCTTCTCAGGGTAATGGAAAAATACCACCCGGGTGGGCTGCCTGAGGCCACATGGACACTGTTCTGCTAGGAGGCTGAGTTCAACTTTGAAAATTAGAGCGGAGATCCAAGTTCAGTTCAGCCAGATGCTCCTGGAAGACCAGATATCTCAGATTCTGTGCTTAGTCTTTCCCTAGGGCTCTTGTTCTTGCTGTTCTGTCTAACAGAATGTCCTCTGTCCTCCAGAACGTCCTCCATGCCAGTCACTGAAGACGAAACATGTAACTCTTACACTGTCTTTGAAGCTCTTAGGAAGTTTTCCCAGTGAAACTTACGCCCATGTGGGTTTCTTCCCTTAACTATCTTCAACTACATTAAGCTACTTCATCTTTTAACTACAGATAGGCTATTTGGGCACTGCCTTGGAGATCTCTTAACATACAGCTCTGTGATAGATTCCACTCCAGACTGTAAACTGCTCACAGGCCAGGACTCCTCTGCTAACACCCTTCCCATTATTCCTTGGATTAAGTTTGGTGCTCTGCATCCAATGGAACCTTACATCGAGGAGGCTTGGAGACTCTCAAGACGTCTCTGTGTTGGTGGAAGAGCTGTGTGCTTGACGAACAGGCAAAAGAATCCTAGCAATGAAAACACAGGTAGCATGGGAGCTCAGTGTCTCCCAAGGAGGATGGATAAAGAGCATGGGGAATGCAGGGATTTGGCACACAGTAGGTCCAATACGAGAAATGAAGTATGATCAAGAGAGGAGGATTGTGGGCATGGAGCTGAAGGGAGAAGATGGGCTTTGTCCATCATCTCAGAGGGGCCAAAGCAAGTTCCAGTTGAACCGTTTGCCATTCCTTCAGAACCCATGACCCCCTGCACTTAGCATTTTTGTTCGTACTTTTCATCCCTCTATGGGCACTCTAGTAAGCCCCTGTAGAATGTGTGGGGCTGATTATTCCAGAGGCAGAGACATCCAGAGTCAGCATACTAATCGTCAGTCTATCCTACGTCAGAAGGTTCTGCAATAAGAATGGACTCAGGGCTGGGGACTTTAGGTACAAAAAGGCCAAATACCTGGAGTTTATGGGTAGAACGTAGGATCAGAATGGAAAAGGGGGCCTTAGGAGGGTAATGGTAGGTGTCTTCAAGGGTGGTAGCAGCAGTCAGGAGCTGAGATTTTGGCTCAAGCAAAGGCGTTGAGTCTCCCTGAGGGACAGATGTTGTGTGTTTAGAGAGAGAACATTGAGACTTTGCTAGATCGCTGAATAAAACATGTCAAAGGGTTCATCAACCACCAAGTGTTCGCCAAATGCATACAATGTCTGTGGCTGGCACGGCTGATGCCACATAAATGTAGGCCAGTCTAGATGAATGAGCAGGTGAACGGATAAAGGAATGAGCTATGTGGGGGAGGGGAACACAGTTTATACATAGGTCCGGGGGTACAATGTAAGGTTGTGGGGCAGAGACCGGATCTAGAGGATAAGACGTTGGCCTCATACTCTGGAGGTCTCTGCCACAGGACTATATAATGTAGTAGATCTTTTATCATCTCAAGGGTAGACATCTAACATCCTTGGATGAAACCCATTGCTTGTAGGTAGTGGACATCTTTTGGATTCTGGCCTAATGAGCACAGCCCAAACTTGAGTCTACATTAAAGAGGACCTGGGGAACAAAGCGGTCCCTCTGTTGTTAGTAATCTAGTGCCTGCTAGTTTAGCCAGATGACGTACAGAAAGCACAAAGTACATGCTTAGAACATGTGACAAGATGGCTAAAATGGTGATCCAAGAAGACTGATCCGAATCCAAGACGGAAGTTCTTTGTGAGAGAGAGCATGGACAACACACTTGAAGGCCACAGGGTACCAGCTACCTGAGGCACTTAGCATCCTAGTGCCCTGGGAAGTGAAGTCTGAACATTTTATTTGGACGGTGGAGTTTTCTACAGTCCACGGGACTTTCTGGTGTTTTCTTCCTCTTTGTCTGTCTTGAACAAACCTAATGCATTTGCCAACCGATCTTAAAACATCTTGTTCTTCTTTCTCTGTCCAACTCTATCCTATCATTAGGGTCGCAGCCAAATCTCATCTTCACACTGGACTAAAGAGTTTAACTTCAACTACATCTCTTGTTCTTTAGGCTGCGATTTCTGACATCTCTAAGTGTTCCATGCCTCTATCCTTTAACTGCTTCTCAAGCAGTCCCTGCCTTACACTGTAGCTGCCTAATTGTCTTGTCCCTTTTATTCTCATACTTGGAGCACTGCCCCCTCCAGAGAACTAATTTCATTTATCCTGCAATTCCTTGTGTCCTCCAATTCAAATGTTTGTTGACTGATTGGGAAGAGAGTCCTTAGTGATCCAGTGACTCGTATTCCTTGGTATTTCATGTCAAGTGGATACTTGTGGGATTAAGACTTTTCATGCTCTCCCAAGTACAGGCATTAACAGATGGTCAGCGCTAGCCTCAGTGTTCATTTCCATATCCCCACTCCCAGTGAAACTAGACTCATTTCTATTACTTTCTTTGGTGGAGATGATGCTTTTGAGGGTTCTTTGACACCCCACCTTTTCTACTCCATACAGCTTCTACACCTGGGACACAAACATATAGTAATGGTCTCATGATGCTCTTGTCACCAAAGCCATTGTTTTCTCATTTTCTACTCTTTCTGACTGTGCTCACCACTTAAACTCCCATGGTTCCAATGGGGCAATACTAGGGTTTGAACCTGAAATGTCTCCCACGGGTTTATATTTGCCCAGCACTGCTGTGGGAAGGTTTGGAAACTTTGACAAGCATCAGCTAGCTGGTAGAAATAGATCCCTAGGAGAGGGCCTTTGGGGTTTATACCCACTTCTTATCTCTTTCCTGCCTCACTGTCTCGTCCTCTGCTGTGATATGAACAGCCTTTGTCCTACAGTTCCACCACCAGCACTTGAGCTGCTCTCACATCTTCCTGACTATGATGGGATGTCCCTCCTGAAACCATGAGCAAAAGCAAACTCTTGATTCCCTAGGAGGAAGCTGTCAGGGATTTTGTCATAGATCCACAGTAAGTGATTAACATAGGCGGGGTTGGTCAGCATCACAGAATGAAACCATAAGGAGTGATGGCTGTCAGAGAGAGTGTTTCATTTCTGGCTGGACTCAGAGGCGTATAGACAAGGTGACATTTGATCTGAAACTTGGAGGATAAGTAGGGTTTGAGGTGGAAAGAAGGAAGGGGAAGATGTCAAACTGAGGGCGAAGAATGCTGGAGAAAAATAATTGACCAAGTGGCTGGGAGGAAGAGAATACAGAAGTCAAGGGGAAGACAGGAAGAGGAAGGGCCAGGGACTAGAATGACCTGGGAGGTTACCTGGAAGACAGCATAGAAGGCTCATAGTAAGTCAGAAGTATTTACATTAGAGGCAGATTCTGAGTGTTGGTATGTGCCTACCCTGTGGCTGGATAGATAGTCAGGTAGGCTCATACCTGTGTCATTCATGGAAATGCCACGATCCCCGGGCAGAGTGTAAATGGATCAGGAGTAGGAGGGAGAGCATCCTCACCACCCCAAACACCTGCCAAGCCAAGAGTGATCTCTTCCAAGTGCTTCACCTGCTTTAGAGTTTCTGAATAGACCTTAGGCAGAAGTAATTAAAAGTAAGAAATTACTGCCCCGATCTCTGCCCGAATCAGGAAAGAGTGATTGTTAGAATGGGTGACCATCAGAGAAGAGGCTCTTAAAGGCCTTAATCTCCAAACTTGAGGGCTTTAGCAAGTCCAGAGGTCTGGAAGGAAAAACTTACGGCTCTAACCTGGCTCAGAGAAGCCAGGAGCGGGGAATTCTGAAAGAGATGGGGTTGGGAGACATTTTGGTGAGGCGTTAGGGGAATGTGAACCAGACCCGGTTGTTTAAGGCTATTTCCAAGTGCATTAATTTATATTGAAAGTTCAAGAGAATATAGCTACAAACTTTGAGCTTGCCATATGACAGGATTCCCAGGGACACAAATATCACTTAGACACATCAGTGGGGCTCTGCACCTGCTAAATATCTTTGCAGAGATCTTGGGAACAGAGACCATCCAGGTCATCCAGGTCAGAGGCTACAAGAAACTGACTACAGGAACCAATAGGAAAAAGGAACTAAAACCTGGAGGAGATGGTGGTTGGGGATGCTGGAATGGCAGTAGTGGTCAGCCAAGTAGGCAGTAAGCTGTCAGTCAGTGAGGCTCAGCCCTGTTAGCTCGTATAATTTAAAGACTTCTGTGAGGTCAAGTAGATGGTCAGTGTTGGGTGGCACAGTCAGACCACATGGTGCTCATGGTGACCACCGTTAAACGTATATTTCAAAGTAACTAACAGAGAGGACTTCAAATGTTCCCAATACAAAGAAACCATAAATGAGAGAAGAGACACACTGGTCACTGTGACCCGCTCATTCATTGCACATGGTGAACTTGTATTCACATGTTGCATACTATGCTCATAAGTATATTCAATTACTGTGTCAATTAAAAGTAAAAATAGTAAGATAAACAACAGCAAAGACATAGGCTACAGTTTGTCAGTCCTTGAAGACAGTTTACCAAGCAAAGGTTCTGTTTGTGTTGGTATCATCCATTCTGACCCAAGTTCTTGCATGTGTGGGGCCGGGTGTTATGATGTATTGTGGAAGAAACCTGGCTAACCCATGTTTGAGACATACCATTTTGAGTTTATCTAGAACACATGGGAATGGCATCCTGAAGATTCCTTGTCTATATAAAGTTTCTAAATTTACTATTGACTCTAGCAAGGTAAGAATGATGTTCTCAGAAGAAAAGTCCCAATGTGCCCTTCTATGAGTTCTCTGTGTCAGAAACAACTGCCTACATTGGTTTGGGAAAGGATTCTCCCCTGGTGTTTGAATTTAGTTATGTACACGTTGCATGCGAGGTCATTGGTAACACACACAGAAACGGTACTATACAACTCCAAGCGGATGGGAAGTCACATTAAAGGCTCATTTTAATGTGCCTCATTTGTTCTTTATGTGAATCCCACGACTTGAGTGTCCTTATCTTCATTTCACAGAAAAGGAAAACTTTGCTCACTTGCAGGCAGAAATGTTAATTGTTCCCCATCACTCTGCTGGTAGTGACTTGAGGTCAAACTTCATCCAAAGTCTGACTGAAGGCGTTAGTATCTGCTGTCTGCTATAAGTATCTTAACACAGCAAGAGGGGTTGTCTGTCAGGGACACTAATGGGAGAATTTCTGCCTCAGATGTAGGGGTTAATTTCTATGATCTGGTCTACAAAATGTGTAATAATATGGGCTCAGTAGTCTGAATGCTGTATATCCTCAGATTTGTGTCTTGAAATTTCCACCTTCAAAGTGATGACTTTGGGACATGGTTTTCAACCTTCCCAATGCTGTGACTCTTTAATACAGTTCCTGAGGTTGTGGTGACCCCCAATCACAAATTTTTTTTTTTCGGAGCTGGTGATCGAACCCAGGGCCTTGTGCTTCCTAGGTAAGCGCTCTACCACTGAGCTAAATCCCCAACCCCCCCTCCCCATCACAAAATTATTTTTGTTGTTACTTCATAAGTGTAACTTTTCTACTATTATAAATCAAAATGTAAATATCTGATATGCAGGATATCTACATGTGAACCCTAAGGGGTTGTGACTCACAGATAGAAAACCCACTGCTGTAGGAGATGAGACTTTGGGAAATGATTAATTAGGTCAAGGGGGATGCAAATGAGGTAAGTGTCTTTATAAGAGGGATTCTGCGTAAAGATACAAGGAGGGAAATTTGGTAACGTACACCCCAGGGCCCATCCTAGAACCCTACCATCTCCTACCCTGGTCTCAGATGGTTAGCCTCTAGGACTGACAAAAATAAATTTATTTTGTTTATAAGCCATCTAGCTTATGGTAATTTTTTTGCAGCAGTCTCAGTGGACTAATCTTTCACACTCCTAGTAATGCATAGTGGGTAGCACAGGGCAAAGGGGTGATGATGGTCTATACCCTGGCATTATTGGTTCCTCTGTAACTTGTCCTGGTTGCCCCGTCATAGAGCCTAGTTCTGCAAACCCAGGTGACTGATCTGAAATAACAAATGGCAAATGAAATAGGCTAGAGACACAGGTCTCAAACCCATTGTCAGCATTTCATAGCTCACCCAACCTTCCTTCCTTCTTTCCTTCCTTCCTTCCTTCCTTCCTTCCTTCCTTCCTTCCTTCCTTCCTTCCTTCCTTCCTTCTGTTCTTTTTTTGAGACAGGGTCTCTATTTTGTAGCCCTGGATGTCCTAGAACTCACTATGTAGATCAGGCTGGCCTCGAACTCACAGAGAGTCACCTGCCTCTGCCTCTTGAGCATTGGAATTACAGGTGTGCATCATCAGACATGCCTTCGCAGCTCTTCTCAACTATGATAAAGCAAATTCCCTTCCTCCCTCTGCAGATCCTGATGCATCCGGAATTCTGGTGAGATGGGGATCAAGGGCCCCCTTTTGGGTTTGGTTGGTTTATGTTGCATTGCATTCTCTTCAGCTCCTTTATCTGTAGCTTGCATTGGGGAGGGCATTAAAGACAGACTGTGTGTGTTCCCAAATCTGAAAATATATTATACTACTGAACGTCAGCTTTCACCACGAATACCCCCATCTCCCTTTCCACTGGGAACTAATACCTTCTTAGGAGGACCTTCCATTCCACATCCTGTACTTATATTTACAATGGAGTCTTTCTGGCCTTGCAGCTGAGAAATCAAAGATGGGCGTTAATTCATTAATTAGGTCACAGTCACAAATGACTCATTCAGCTAATTCAGTTTGGGTCTCGTTAACAATTATTTATTAAGCGTTTTCTATGTGCCCAACATCCGCAAAGCAACATGCATGTCTGCATTTTCAAATCCATCTAAGGGGAAGGCACCCTCCAGCCAAGTGATTGAATGTTGACTTGGCGAATTTAGGTTCTGTTGGCAGATTTTCTGTTAGTATGGAAACTTCCAGATACCACAAATATCTTCCACGTTGGACAAATGTCTGCTAAGCTTAACATGTGAATGACCAGCTCTGCATGATGCTCAGGTTCCAAGGTGGCACACATAAAGAGGTTTAGAGACATGCCCCTACCGTAACAGTGACGCTGAGCCTACGCTTGTCAACACCCACTTGTCCCTGGATTCTCAGTCTTATACCCCACCTGCTGTTCTTGCTACAGTCTTTTCATCCCCACCGCACTGGGCAGAAGGGCACCCCTTTACTTCCCTCTTAACTTCTCCCCACCCAGTCATTCCCAGCACAAAGTCCTATTCTTCATTAATGCTGTTTTTAAAGCCAACACGGAGCTGTTTTCCAGATGTGGCCATGCGCAGACAGTAATTGTGCTCTATGATCCCTTCCAGCTGCTCCTGTCGCTTGCCAACAAATCCCCCCACCCCCACCTGGCGGCCCCAGGAGTCCATGTTTGGGGGCTGCAAATTAGGACAACCATTGTAAAATGATCATGTGCTACACACAACCTTCCCCACAAGAATTATGGACTTTCTAACTGAGCTAATTGGCATTAGGTCTTGCCCGAAAGGTCAGCCGAGTGGCAGGGAGGCAGGATCTTTGGAAATTGATTGGCTGTCTCCCACTTCTTCCCCCAACTCCCCTTCCCCCTTTTGAAATATGGCCTACCTGCCCTGCAGAGTTGCTGACTCTTGTAAATTACTGCTTTGGCTGTATGGGACTATGACACATTGTATTACATTGCATGGAAGGCAGTGTGGATGCTGAAGGGGGTGCATAATTATACCCTGCAAATGCTTCTACATCACCACAAGCTGCAGCCCTGTGCCTCTCTGTGAAGTGGGGCATTGTAACTTTCCTTACCTCGAAACCACTCATGATTTATCCAAGGGCAGCACGCTGCCCTCGGCTTTTTATATATCTTCTCCTCACGCATGCTGGTTTATTTTGAATCATCTTGTGGTACATATACTCTGCTGGTCTATTGTTTCTCACATGGGAATGCTAGCATGATGCTTTTACATTCCACAAATTCTTATGGAGCATATTATAGTTGGGATGCAAGGCTGACTTTAGGAGAGGAAAGAAAGCCACGTCGTGGAGTGAGAAATGTGTTTCATCTGCAGACTGTGTGGCTCCCTTCCTGCCTGGGGTGGATTGACGTCTACGGCTTCAAATGTCTGCCTTTCTTCACCTTGTGCTTTCTACTTGGGATTAAACATGGGAAGTCTTTGTTGAAACGTATATGGTAACTGGGTGGAAAAGCTCTTTAGACCGGTGTGTATTAACACTCCCCTCCCCCTTCTTAGTTCCTGGGAATCTAATGATAGTTGACCTCATAGTGCATACTTAGGTATGTTTTGCTTATGATTTCAGGCTGGTCTTGGATCTTTTGATTTTACTTAGGGATCGATTCTGGCTGATGATTTACCTGTGCTTGGTTATCATTCACACCCACTGGTATTGGAGTGTGTAAGCTCCTGGACCCATCCTAAGGGAGAGGCCGAAGAAACAAGGCTTGGTCTGGTTGAAGGAATGGGGAAAGGGAAGGAGAGAAGTCTCAGTGCATACTTTGGGGGAACAATGTGATTACTGGGTCTGAAAAAAAAATCACTATTTTTGTGTCTAACTCTTCCAAATGCATGGACACTCGGAGCTCAGGAACCGAGGATTTGTTTAGTGCCTGCTCGGTCGGCCATACCACTAAGACTTAGCTGCCATGATGGGGGTGGGGGTGGGGGAGGATTGCAGGGTTAGTCAGTGTTGTATAATGCAGAAGAGGACTCTGTAGTGGGGAAAGGTGGGTGCTCCTGGTCTACTGTGCCACTCTGGGCTTGAGTTCCATCATCTTTCCTCTTGGTTGTGGCAGTAGCTTAAGAACCTATCTTCCTTCTGTCTCTCGATGGCACTGTGGCCTGTGGTCCTTCTAAGTATCAGGCACTTTCAAGTCCCTTTATGGCTGATATCACATCACCCTTCTACTTAAAGCCAAGGGCTTTCCACAGTCACCCACACCAGTGTTATCTTCTATTCTCCTTCTTGCTTAGCATATTCTCTCTTTAGCTTCCAGACCCTTTGCTGTTTTTCAACAATATCGAGAGTGATTGGCATCTCGGCGTCTCTTTCCTGCTTGCTGCTGTCTACCTGAGGTGCTCAAATTCTGAGCCTTCACTCTTCCGCGTTGCTGCCCTTCTGTTGCCATCCCACCTGGCCTTGTGTGAGGCAGCTTCCTTCTCTTCCTCGTTTGGCCCATGGCACCTGATAGCATATCGCCTAACAATGACTCGCTTTGTCTGTAACTTCCCATCAGAATATCGGGTCCTTGGGAACAGGCACTTTGGGCTGCCCACTGTTGCAGCCACAGAGTAGTTCTGTGACATCTGTGAGCAGACGGTGAAAGACCGAAATAGGGAAATCAGCCAGGCCATTCATGGAGGTCAGGATGGGAGCTGTGGTGAAGGGTCTGTGAACACTCATCCATCCATTTTGACTTTCCTCCTCCTGCCTCGTGAAGCTGCCCGGAGAGAGTGCCTGGGCCTTACTCTCCTGTGCTCCTTGTTTCTTTCCACTCAGTAGAAGAGGAATATGATGATAGAGGCTATGTGTGGACATGACCTTTGTTTACGTAACCCACAGATCTAGTGACAGATGATTTTCCTTCTCTAGGTTTTTACTTGTGAGCCTACAAAATGAGGAGGTTTGATTAGAAAGAAAAGATTCAAAATCTAAGCAATGCTATTCTGAAAAGGATTTGAGATATGAATTAAACTCCTGTAAGACTGCTGTGTGGTAATTCTTACAGCGATGTCAGAAGTCCTGGAGGGAATACCAAATTGGTGACCATTATGGGCTAAGTCTGAAACATCTTCCACAAACTCCTTTTGAGCATCTGGTTTCTAGAGTCTAGCTGTATTTAGAAGGCTGTGCACTATTTAGCTCGTGGGGCCTGAGTGGCAGAAGTAACTAGGGTACATTATACCCAGCCTTGGTCCCAGCCTGGGCTGTGTTTCCTGGTTGACCATGATGTGAACAGCTGATGTATGCTTTAGAGCCACAGGGAGAGCTGCTCCTGCTGTCACGTCACCTCTGCCATGATAGACTGAACTCTCTCTGGATTTGTGAGCTGAAACAAACCCTTCTCTCTTCATTTGCTTCTGTGAGGTTTCTTGTCACAGTAAAGAAAAGTGTTTTTTTTTTTTTTTCACCTTCCAATGCCCCTCATTGGGCAGAGACTACATGAGGTCCTGTTGCCCTATAGAGCTTGCATGGAAGTCCTAGACACTGGCTGTACAACCCTCAAGTCCTGTCTTAGGTAGTATTGTGTTTTCCATTCTGCATTGGCCTGAGGAGGCCTTGGAACTCACAACACTAATGGCTTTTTCTCTTCCCACTTGGTCCTTCTTTTTGCTCCTGGACCTCAATATTATTCTTAGCTGTCACTCAGGAGAAGAAGTCACTAACTCTTGTTGGTGGCTGATCCTGACCATGGGGGAAATCATGGAGCACAGGCATGGGGGCACAAGCATATGCAGAAAAGGGGAAGGGATGAAGTGGATTGGGGCAGAAGGGATTACACAATGCATCCCGAGGGTGCTGGTCCCACCTAGACAGGTAGATCAGATGAGGGGGGTCCTACAAGGGAAGAACAGAGTGGAAGTGGGTAGACAGGAATCAGCTGGGCATGGGCCCTGCTTCTGCTTTAGATGATTCCTCTGGGACTTGATTTCCTAGAGGTTCAGACATAGCCCTATCTGTTTGAGACCCACCCTGGCTGGTCCTTGACTCTGGACCTCTGCCAAGCCTGATTATTTCTTACCACTAGGGTCAACTGGCTGGGCTAACTCCCACACTACCATGGTCAGTTCAGTGTTATAATCCCTACAGCTAAGTTCGGCAAAGAAGAGTGTTCAAAAAGATGGTACTCAGATGACAAAGTGAGTTTCTACAGTCCTCCCTTACCTCTGGTGTAAAATATTGTGATATTGTGATATTGTGAAGCTCATCTGACAACAGCCAGAGTCAATTAGCATCTACCAGAGTCAACTTTCAAAGTTAATGTCTTGCTTTCCTGTTGGCCAATCTTACCTTTCATGGGCACATACCAGCCACTGCCCTGTTCTAGTTATATTCTGCTCTGTTCAATGTTTACCTTACAGCATCCATACTCTACAACCCTCACAGTGTTCATATCATTTCATTTCTGTGCCAGTGTATAGGAGGAAACCTCAGGAATGCTTCTCTCAGGTTGGGCTGGAAACCAAAGGTCAGTCCCACTACAGCTCAGGTCAGAAGGAAGCTTCTTAAAATGCCACGGCTCCATTCTTGCTCCAACAGTTTCTTACTGGCACGTCCAAAACTTTGATTACCTCAAGCAGGTTCTTATTGGTTACTCCAAACTCAAAGCTCCCATCTGCTGCCCAGGTGTCCCTTGAATATCATGTTGCAGTTTTTCCATGTGTAGTTAGTTGAGTCATCTGCCAGCACATTGTCCAGTTCCCCACTCGCTGTGCTTGAAATCTGTTTGGACTTCTTTTCTTTCTTTCTTTCTTTCTTTCTTTCTTTCTTTCTTTCTTTCTTTCTTTCTTTCTTTCTTTCTTTTGGTTTTAATTCTCCATATGAAAAAAGAATCAGCATCTCAGGGCAAATGGAGGCATCATTTCTTCATATTTTGATTATGATAGAATTTATAAGACAGGACTGTGCGTTGCTTATGCCAAGCCATATTAATTATTGGTTCTAGGCTGATAGTTGCTTTTTATTCTAGGAATATCTACTTTTACAGATGCAAATATAATCCAGTCCCAGTTCTAGGCACCCTCTCCTGATTACTCTGGCTGTCTCTTCTCGATCATCTCCATAGAAGAGTGGCTTGAGCTGTGCTGATGTTGTATCTCTCAGCCATGTAGTAACTGGCTTTCTTTTATTCTAGAACCTAGGTCACAGCATAGTACCCAATGGCCTTGCAATGTTCTCTAATCCTCTCTTCTTTTTCAAAGGCCCTTCACCAAGTAGCTAAGATTTGCATCATGCTTGGGCTCTATAACACAATGAAATCCTTGCAATTCTGCAATTCAAAGTAGTCAATATGTTCCTCCTGCATTGCTAAGTGTCTCCATGAGCACTAGACAATGGGGACAGAATTCTTGACCTCATTTGCTTATATAATAATGTACAGCCAAAGAAATTATCAACAAGTGACTGTAAGATGGTCATGGGGCTTAAACACACAAGCATACTAGTAAGTGCTAGGCATGCTGGCAGACACTAGGAATGCAGGGATAGATATATCATCACGCTGGCATTCAACAAGCTAAAGGTGAAAGAGAAGAATACTAAAATACAAGGATCTTTGTGATTTTAATTAAATATGGATTTTTAATCAATATTAGATTTAAAAAAATGGGCATTGAAACTTCTGGCTTTATAAAAAGATGAGTCAGTAGGGTTTGGAAGTTGGAAGAACTTGGTGTTCCCACGGAGCAGACATGGTGGCTCTGTGTAACTTTACTTTTTTCCAAATCCTACTTTTAATGATGACTCTTAAACACTTCAACTTCCCTTTCAACCCACCACCCACCAGAGGTAGTGGGAAAGAGAGGATACAGGGAAAGTGGACCTGTTTAGAAATGGTTCTTTGGAGCAAATCCTATCAGGAAATCCACAGTTCAGTTTACAGGAGTCAGCAGCAGCAGCTTGATCCACTCACAAACACTTCATGGATATACCAGCAAGTCCAGTTTGGTAGAGTTGGGATAGCAAACACAGATCATCATTAATGGCACTACCTAGCAGAGACAGCCAGGTATCAACTTCAGTACTAATCATCAGGAGGGACCAGGGACAACAGGAATGCCAGGGAAAGTTCTCGGCTGTGCCTCTCTCAGGAAAGGGAAGATCAGTGAAGACACAAGACCAACAAGCATTGCATAGCTAGCTTTATAAACAAGCCAAGTTCGGCCTCCATCACTATCCATTGAGTCCTATTTATATTCATCCAAACATCACAAGTCCTCCATGGGTCTTGCCTCAGCATGTGTCTACTTCAGCTGACATCACTGTGCCAATCAGCCTGAGTCTTTGGAAGTGGCAAGAAACTGCAACACACCACCAGACGCTTTTTGGTGCATTTCTTTCTGTGGAGTTCCAACAAACGAAGCTCAACTACGTAATATAAGGGCGACCAATACGCGTAGTTAGCAAAAAATCATTCATCGGATATCTTTTCATGTGCTTGCTTTAGCAGAACATCTTTTCTCCTGGGTCTGCTTCAGCTAAACATCCCTTCTCGAGTCCGCCTTAGCCTTTCACCTGCGTCAGCTTCAGGAAAACACCCCTTCATGTGTTTGCCCCAGCAAAACACCATCCAACACAACCGACTTTCCAAAGAACCCTTAAGTTTCCACTTCTGCTCTGCGTGGCCAAGGCATAGGAACAGGGGAGTGCTCATTTTGGAAAGGCAGGACACTGGGACAGGGATCTCTGAAGAGTGGAGCCCCAGACTCCCATCTCAGGGATCTTTAGTTACCACTCAGGTTGCAATGGTTGACTTGTCTGAACCTTTCCCGCCGTTAGGCATATCCATTTGTCTGTATGTAAGTGAAGTAGGACTTCTTTGGACCAACACTAAGTCTTGTCCATTTTCATCTTTCTACAGAGTTTGGTGTAGCTAATATCCCTTGGATGGCCTTATTGTCTTAGCTAAGTTATGTGTACCAAACTCATTGTTTAATATGCTACATAAAACTTAATACTGGACATGTAAGAATAGGATAAAATTCTAAGAAGATATCGAAACCTCTGGGAAACCAGGAAATATATTCATTTCTATCATTGTGACTTTGGAAGTTGAATTCCTCTGAGCCTCAATCCTGTCCCCTGAAACACAGAGATAGTGAAACGAGACCCACCTACTTCACTGATTAGGAAGCTCAACTACAACAACAGCTATTAAAGAGCCTTGAAGTACCAGCCTAAGAAGACAGCAGTTACTTTCTTCTTTAAAAACTCCTTCATCAGTATCAACCTGGGGCAGGGGAGTCCCTTGGTCTCCCATAGCAACTCGCCTCAACTTCCCACTGGTGTTTTTGTCTTCTCATGAGGTGAGACTATTGGGCCATAGATGGAAATCTGTGAAGTGGAATGGCCTATGCCCTTTTCTCTTAAGTTTGCAAGTCCCTCTGAAGCAAGTTGTCTCCTTCCTGGGGAATACAGAGCCTGGACTTCATGGAATGGGTCTGAGATTTTGTGAAGGACAGCTGCTTTTTCTTTCCTCCTTCCAAAAATGCTTTTCACAGTTTGGTCAGCTCTGGCCTCGCCATGCTTGTAGCTCATCTGGCTATCAGTTGTCACAAGATTGGTGATCCTAGCTCATCATTGTTTTTTCCTTTGGGGCCATTAGAATTTATTGGTTTTCAGTCTCCCTTGGGGGGTGGAACATCAGTAGACCAGAAGCCAAATTCTTACTTTATTCCACTCTAGAGAACAGTAAAAGAGCCCCATGTGGTCACAGTTCTGACCTTTGGACCATTTTATTTTTACCCATGCAGCAACATGCCTCTCAAATCCTGATGTGAAACAAAGGAGATTGGCAGAACAGGAAGGAGGAGGGCGGAGCTCAAAACGATGAGCAACACTGGGGTTGATGAAGAGTGCCAGTCTCTGGGACCTTTCCATCTTCATACAGATGCCCGAGACCTTCCCAGAACTTGCTGTACATGTCCCAGCCCATTTTCAGAGCACCCCACATGGCAGTGCCATGCCCTGGTTCCACATAGCATGAATTTAAAAGCTCATTGAATGAGACCAGAGGTTTTCTTTCTAGTTCTTTAATCAAGAATCATCTTTACTGTGGCTGGTCCCCTCAGGGTCTTCTTCCTGGGTCAGATCAGTGCAGACTGCATTTCCATTTCTTAATAGAAACTCCTCATATAATAAATAATGGAGTTCCTAGCTTTGGTAGGTTTTAAGTTTTTGCCTTGTCCCTGGGAGACCATCTGATGATAATCTGGTGATACTGAGCTCATCGAGTCTCTAATTCTGTCTACTGAGCTTTAAATGGAGGGTGATAATGTCTTTCAGACAATAAAATGAGAGCTGCGCTCTGTGGAAGTGCTCTTCAGATACCAATAGAGCAGGTTGCAGAGTTCAGGCCTTCACAGGGCTCCTGGGCACTGCTTGGTCTGGCTTGGCCTATTCTGAGGTGGTTTTCTTCTGTAAATCACAGTTCCATTGGCTTCGATGACCTAGAAGTCAGGCAGAACTTCTACAGGAGGAGCCCAGGGAACCTCAGGAACAGAATAGAGGCTTTAAAGGTCCTTGAGGAAATCCTCTCAGAAGGGACATGATAAAAGCTTTGCTTCTATGATGTTCAAAGTAAGGGATTTCTAAACACAACAGTGGCTTTTAAGCCAAAATCAATATTGTATTTCCCCTTTTGCTTAGTGTAAATAGTTCCGTTCCTGGGTCCGTAAGTACTGGTTGATTATATGGTAACTGTCCCTACACAGGACAAAGAAAGGCCTTGGACCTGATCACTAACTTTGATTAGAAAGGGGTTAAAAAGTGCTCCGTACTTGGGTTGACTCAGAGGGGCTCAAGGACTCTGGATTAGTACCTGGGTTGAGATGGTCTGATAGGTCCAGAAAAGCTAGCTGTTAAAGTGCAATGGAAGTCCAAGTGGATCTTGCTTTGGAGATGTCTAAAAGCAGCTAGGCAAACAAATAAAATCAAAGTAAAATCACTAGGAATGGGGCAAAGTGTTTGCGTAGGTCATTTAATTTTTTCTTCAGAACAACTTCCTGACTTCATATATGACGTAACAGAGGCACAGAGTTCCAACTGGTGGATTTGAAGTCACTCTGGCATCAAAACCTATCCCTTTGCTGCTAAATGCTGATGTTCTAGAGCTTAGATAGGAATTCTAAAAGATATTTTTAATCATTTTTTTTACCTATGTGTGTGTGCACAGATGCCACATGTGTGCAGTGTCCACAGAGGCCAGAAGGGGGCGTCTGGTCTCCTGCAGCTGGAGTTGCAGGTGGTAGCGATCCATTCAACACGCGTGGTGGGAACTGGATTCGGGTTCTCTGCATTAGCAACAAACACTCTTAACCACCTAAAGTTCTCTTCCGTCCCTCAGATAAAAAAATTTTTTTCTGAAGTTTGGTTTTATTTTTATTTTTATTTTTTTTCTTTTCTTTTCTTTTCTTTTTTTTTTTTTCGAGCTGGGGACCGAACCCAGGGCCTTGGGCTAGCTAGGCAAGTGCTCTACCACTGAGCTAAATCCCCAACCAGATAAAAATTTTTTAAATAGTTGCCAATGCTCTTGATCTGTAGGGAGGTGGCTTCTGTGTTGATGTTGGCGGAGTTAGATCACATAAGACAAAAGAAAACAGAGCCGCTTGCTTGCAAAGCGCCAATGTGACCTGTGTCTATTCAGGTAGTCTGCCTCAGTTCCTGTGTTCTGTTTAGCATTACTCCTCTGTCAGTTTGTTGTGGCTTCCGGGTTCTCAAATGAATCAGAATCAACGCAGACATCACTTTGGAAAACCTTTTAAGTTTGGGCAGTCCCTGACTCAGCAAATTTTCTAGGAGTTCAGGAAAGGTATCTTGACTCTAGGGAAAATTAGCTTTGAAGGTGTCCGTCTTCGTTTATCAAACAGTAAGAAACAGTATAGATGCCCCAGGGATAACAAACAGTCTGGTTACAATACAGATGTACCACAGCTTAAAACAGGTTGGGAAATACTGTTAGTCAAAATTTCACTCAGTGCACATAACTTCCCGACCTTCCTGAGTTTTCTGCTGCATACTGCCTTCTGCCTACTCAGTCTAACCCCAGTTTCTCCGTACTCTTGCAAGCCCTTGAACACCTCCCGGCTGGCATTTCTGAGTTGCCCTGACACTGTGTTTCCTCCTGTCTCTCTTTCCAGAGCTGCAGCCCTTGGTGGTAAACATTTGGTCCTGACCATTTGACCTGGGCTCTGCTGGGACTTCTGAGGCCACTTACCACAGTTTCTCGGCTGTGCCGTCTGAGAGTTCCAAGCCCAAAGAGACTGGAAAGTTATTACCCAGCTGAGAAACAAACCTTTGCAATAGCCCTGCAGGCTATTTCAGGCGAGCGAGCTGAAAACCTGAGCTAGGCTTTTTGATTGTTGATGCCTAGGGAATTCAGAAGTTTAAAAAAAAAAAAAAAGGCCAAACTTTCTTCTTTCATCTCACAAACCCCTAGGATGGATCCTTTTTGTAATGTCCGCCAAAGAAGTTAGCCTACTGTCAGAGAGAGGGCTCTGCCTTCTAACGGTATGAATATATTCATCACTTACGTACTAACTTCTTCTAAGACCCTGCTTTCAGCATCAGGAATATACCAATAAGGGACTCTTCACGTTTCCTGCTCACGTGGCGACCGTGGCTCATGTAATCTTAGTTAGAGACAGAAATAGATGGCGCTGTGATTCACCCACTGTCAACTGTCTCTCTGCTCCAGGCTAATTCTCCCTCTCTCTGAAAATCTGGGTCATCTCATTCACACTACCTGGCTGTCCAATGACCCTCAAATCACACGAGGCTTGCCTCTCAAGTCATCAATTCACTCAGAACGGAAAACACAGCTACTTAATTATATTTTGGCCAGCTTTAAAGGTCCAAATTAATCTCAACCTCACTGGAAATACTCTTGACTGGAATCTACTAGAAAGGCTATCTTCCTTCAGCTCCCTATTAGGTGAAGCTTGGTCCTTGCCTTTAAGCTAAGAAGCCTTTAACGTAGGCCAGTGTGTAGAAGCCTTTCTCTCGGAGGTTGGAGAATGGGCCAGTGGGGGTACCTGGTTCCAGGAGAGCCATCTTGAGAATGACTGGGAATCTACGAGTAAATCTTATGAATATTTGTCTAAAGGGATGAAGGGGTAGTGAGGGTAGATAGGGTCTTAGGATAGGGTTCCACAGACATTGGCAATGGTAGGGGATATGAACTATCTAGGAGTACACACACACACACACACACACACACACACACACACACACACACACACACACGGAACAAAATCATGGCAGTGGGAGAACACTGGCAAGAAACTAAAGGATCCTGTTGTCGAGGGGTACGGATGGCCCTGAATCCAGCATAGCCTTGGGCCTAGAAGTGCTTAGATGCTCCTTCGTGGTTCTTCGTTGAGAAGAGGCCTCATTCTGCTTCAGACAACCTGGGTTCATAATCCTTTTAACTCAGAGAGCTGAGAAAAGACTCTTCTCCCCATTTTTTCAGTCCCTCCTTTCCCAACACCTCTTAGCTTAGGAATATTTCATGCCTCTTGAATCAAACGCCATTGAATCCTTCAGTCTTAGCTTCTTAGGGGCAAAGGCAGGCTCTGTGGAGTTTCTGTCTCTGTAGCAAGCGTCAGCAGCCAGGATGTCTTGTCTTAGCTCTTGGGTAGGGTAGTTAAATGTGCTTTTCAACTTGCTAACTCCCCAAAGAGACATTGGCTGTTCCCAGCGGGGTGTGCTTCAGTGATGTATGAGCATAGCAGAGACCTTGGGTACTGGAGGGTAGGAAAATATGACCGATTAGAAAGGGGGTCTAGTTACAGAACAGAGTGGAAGAGATATAGAGATGAGAATGAGGCAGGTCGGGGGGCTATGGTGGCCTCTGAATGGGGGAGCTAGGAGATGCAGGTGGCTTTGTCAGCCTGCAGTCCTCCTTTTGTAATACAATGTGGAGAAGCCACCACGTGGATGTGCCAGCCAACCTGCCCTCTCCGTCACCTCATCAGGCAAGAAGTGCCAGGATTAAAAAAAAAAAGAAAAGAAAAGGAAAAGAAAGGAAAGGTCTCATTATATGGTTGGAAATCCTCACAGCAGATATAAAATTTTACGAGTTGCCCATTGCCCAGCACCCCGTATTTTTGACATCCCCTGTTTCACGTACAGTATTTTAAACATGTGAGGCACAGGCATTACTGATTAAAAAAAATTTTTTTTTACCCTTTTCATTTTTCCCTCCTTTCTGTCATGGCTTAGTGGGTAGCTCTGAAGTTTTTAATACTGAAGGGCCCATTTCGGGTTATTTATTGCCTGGCTTGTGTGAACGCCGAGGCCTATAAATCGTCAACGCAAGCTTTCTAATCCCAGCAACAGCAAGGTTTCGTCACATGTAATTAAAAGATCCCAAAGCCATTGGAATGTAATGGATTTGGAAATGACACCATAGGGGCATGGGGAACAGGCCCATGAAGAGGGAACCGTATTTCAAAGGCTTCCTTGCAGGGTCTGGGATCGATGGGGCTGCCTGGCAGGGCTCCAGCCGGGCTGGCTGACGTGGGGATGCAGGCTCAGTCTGGATTTGTTCTCATCTTCGACTCTGAGACCGCACCTTTGTAATTCCCACCTACACAGAGGTGCGCAGAGCATGTGAGCCCACACGTTCGTTCCTACGGCCTGGCCTGATAAGGCTTAGGCTCTGATGCTTTATGCAGCTGCCATCCTGGAAAGAGGCTTTCTAGAAGCAAGGTGATAACACAGTCTTACAGGCAGAAACCAAGTCCCGGACAGTCTGTAAGTCTGGATGCTAACCTTCCGTACAAATGAAGTAGGAGTCCCGTTCTTGCTCATCCAGTTCCCTGAAACTGGTTCTGGCTCTTGTAGCCCTCAGAGTTGCTTGTTGGTGACTCACGTTCTGTAGTCAAATGAAAAGTGTACTAACATTTTACACATAGACCCTCCCTCTGAGTTCCCTGGGTTCCGTCTCTGTTTAGTTATTGGAACATAGTGATGCTGCGGTGGTTCTTTGTCTGATTTGCTGACTTATTCCCTCCAGGGGTTCCTCACAAGCAAGGATTGGGCACACATCTTTCCTGGCCCTGATGGCTTTCCACTGGCCTGATACCTGAGAGGCAACCAGCAGCTTCAAACGTAAGGAGAGAGGAGAGAGAAAATAAAAAGGGGAAAGGAAAAGAAAAAAAAAGATTAGAAGGAAAGAAATTGGGGAGAAAGGTCTTTTGTGATCTTTTGTCACTTGGCTTTAAAAACTAGGGGTAACCTGATTGTAGTATGGTAGCCCCCATTTCTCAGTGTTCAGAGCCCACATCTCTCACAGGGGTCTTTGGGAGAAGTGATAGCCTATCAGTGGTGATTAGTTTCTTAAAAAGGACTTAAAAAGTCAGTGGTTGGTGACTCTCCTTCAATGACCATGATTAGCACTGAGTGGTTAGCCAGGATTCCAGCACCAGTCATAGTCTCCCTCTTGATGAACAACGCATTAGTCCAATCAGAGAGCTGTAGAGAGCGGTTGGTTACTGCCAAGGTGCGTATGCCACTACTGCACCCTTAGTGCTCTTGTCCATGCTGGCCATTGATTTGGTTCATAGGTGTCACAGGGTAGCTGGATCGGGATATTGGTTGCCTTCCCCCTTTGGAAGGTTGTCTGTCAGCTTCTGGTATCATGAATTCTTTCACGTCAGCTCAAGCTCAGAGGCCTTTTCTGAAGTGCGTGAATGGTGTCTTCAGCAATAGTAATGTCAGAAGTTACACCAATAAAGTCTCACCAATATGACTCCCCAAATACGAACTGAACATGGACAACACCAATGAGTATGCCAAATTGGATGGAGAAAAGCCCAATGCATCCCCAACCCTACACAGAGAGTTATAAGCAACTGAGGAAGCTGGGAATGGGAGGGGTGGCCTTTCTCAGAAAAAATACTCCAATTGGTTGTCCCAATCCAATGGTAAACCTTGAAAACATACATACAGGTAGCAGTGTGCAAACCAAACAGATTATATTTAGGAATATACATTCATACTTTTGTACTTATATGCTGGCAAAGAGGCTGTGAGTTTGAAGGAGGATTGGAAGGGGTATATAGGAGGTCTTGGAAGGTGGGATGAGAAAGGAGAAATGTAATCAAATTTAATCTCAGAAAGTATTATGGCTTATGTCTTGTGTCCTCTCATGAGCTACCATTTGTGAAGAAGCCTGTTGGGGAGGTCCACATGTCAAGGAACTGAAACTTTTGGTTTTAGCTAGCCAGGATACTCAGACATTCCAACAGTCAGGCAGTGAACTTCTGAGTAGGCTATCAGTCCTAAGTGCGCATTGAAATGACTTAAACCATCTTGACCAGCAGCGTTAACTCAATTGGCATGAAAGACCTTGAGCCAGAGCCACTCAGCAAAGCCACCCTAATAGTTCAGAGTTCCAGAAACCAAAACAGAACAAATGAATATTATTTTAGCTTTCTATGACCTGACACAATGAACACAGCAATGGACAACTGACAAAGACCTATATACCGTAAGTTTTAACTTTTGTTTTGTTTTATATGTATGGGTGTTTTGCCTACATGCATACCTATGCACCACATGAGAACAGTGTCCATGGAGGACAGAAGAGGGCATTGGATCCCCAGGGAATGGAGTCACTGAAGGTTGTGTTGCCATGTAGGTACTGGGAATTGAATATTAGTTCTCAGGAACAACAGTGCTCTTAACCATTGAACCATCTCTCTGGTGCCCCATCTGCATTTTCATGATATCAAAGCCTCATTCTGGCTCCTTCAGCCGAACTCCAGAATTATCTACCCAGCTGTCTCCTTCACATGTCTCCCCTATAGTTCAAACCTCATCCAATTGTTCTTCCAATGTGCTTCCCTGTTTAATACCTTGGTTGTGCTCACTGTTCCCTAGATCCTTGCTGCAACCTTTTGTTGGTTTCATGCTTCCTTCCTTGGCCAACACAATGCAGTCTATTCTCTACCCAGCAGCGATTCCCAGTCATATGTGAGTCACCGTATGACGTTCCTTTGAACAAATTCACCAATGGCTCATCTGGTCCCTAGAATAAATTCTTCCATAACCTGTAAGCCTTTCCCTTGCTCTTCCTCTATCCCCACTTCTTCTGCCTTTCTCTCCCTTGTGGATTTGCCTTTTTTCCTGCCATGTACACTGTTGCTGTAGGGTTTCATTATGGTTCTTCTCCAGGCCACGGTCACCCCTTTCCATTCTGTGTCATTTAATTCCTCATCTTAAAGTTCTTGCTTAGATGCTATCGTCTCTGTGAGGTCAGCACTGGCAGTCTTATTAATAGTTGTAGACTGGGACTGGAGAGACGGCTCAGTGGGAAAGAGCACTCGTTGCCCTTGCAGAAGACCTGGGTTCAGTTCCCAGCGCCTATGTGGTAGCTCACGGCCATCGTCTGTAATTCTAGTTCCTGGGTATCTGGCACCTTCTTGTGACCTCCATGGTCACCAGGCACACAGATGGTGCACATACACTATTGAGGCAAAACACTTATGAACACTTAGAACATGTATGGGGTGTAGACTAATCCCCCTGAACCTGCCGAGCTCAGTACTTGGTTCTCTTTCCCCACTATTTACATCGGGATAAAACGTTCTAAAGTCTTAAATAACTTACACCTCACTTTTGCTCACTGCTCACGTGTGCCGGGTAAGCAGCTCCGTGAGCGCAGAAAGGTTGCATGGTTGGTGTCATCTATTACTCATTGCTGTTTCTCCAGAGCAGAAAACCTGGTGGCATGTGGTCAGAACATACTGGTGCTCAGTAGGACTTGTGGGAGAAGGGAAGGAAAGAAAGAAAGAGGAAAGGAAGATGCTTAGAGACAGGAGAGGCAAAAATCACCTATAGAGTGCTTGCACTTGGCCCAGTTGCAGCCTAGCAGGGCAGCTCCTCTCTGAGCTAGACCTTGAAGGCATGTTTATCTGCTTAGCCATCAGCCCCCAGTGGCAGGCCCTGCTGAGTGTAACCCCGGGAAATATCCCAGTTTCATTACACTTGACATCAAGCATATCTAGGCATTTTTACTCGTCTGGAGTTTTGATGATAGCCTCCTGCTGTTTCTTTGACTCTGCCATGGGGGAAGTCTCATTATCTCCTAGAATATGACTTATTTAGAAGCAGGACTGTTGTGGATATAGTGTGCTAAATGAGAGTGGATCCTACTCCTGGAGGAGAGTAGACAGCCAGTCCCATGTGTCTGGTGCCCTCTAAGAGGACAGAGGTATTCATGAAGACCTCGTGGTGATGGAGGCCAAGATCAAAGTCTGTAAGTCAAGAACACTGAGGACTGCTTGCCATCACCAAAGGAGGTTTGGACCAACATCAGGAAGATTAATTTTTCTATTAATTCTGTCACAATTTTGATTTGGGAATTTAGTTTCCATGTTGTAAAAGAATAAATATCTGTTGTAAGGCACCAAGGTTGTGGTTCTTTGCTATTTCAGTCCTAGGAAAGTAACACAACTTCATGATATACCTTCAAATTATAATTTCATGCTTGTTTCTTAAGACCAGAGCCTTCTTTTAGGGTTTGCGGACCACCCGATGATCATTAGCAGCCTTTGACGCTTTGAAGAGTGTTTCTTCTCTCATATCTAATGCAATGAGTTCCACTTCCTCCAAGGAACCCTCCTAGGAAGCCTAAGAAGAGGAAACTCCATGTGCTTAGCATCTCTCTGCCTAAACTCCAGGACAGCTGAAGAATTAACAAGCATTTTGTCGGCCTAGGAAGAGGCTGATTGTCTATCCGATCCACATGTTCTTGACTCCCTGACTCATAGCTACGCTGCCTCTCTGATTAAATGTCATAGAGGACAAGAAACAGATCTGAATCCTTCTTTGCCTATTACTCTGACTCAGAGAAAAGATGTTCATGCTAGTGAATAAAATAGTCAAGACAGTTTTGTAAGTAGGGGTTTGGTTTTACTATTTTACAAATGAAGAAACGGAGGCCTGGGCTGAGAAAGTGACTGAAAGATTAAAGACAAACACTTTCCTGTTGCCCCTTTTGGGCGTTTCTGACTTTATTAGCTGCTCCTCTCCCTGCTGTGATAACAGCCCCCCCCCCTTATGGAAGGGTGGATATATTTTACTTTGGTTTGCGATTTCAGAGGACACAGTCTATCACAATGGGGGCGGCATGGCTGCTGGGGTGGGATGGTGGAATCTTGCTTATTACATCTCTGTGGATCAGGAACCAGAAAGACATCAGGTAGAACCAGATCTATTACCCATAAGTCTCTGCCCAGTGACCTATTTTCTCCAGTCAGGCCCCACCTCCTGATGGTTTTACAGCTCCCCAAATAGCACCAGCAGCTGGGGAGCAAGCGCCCAAATACATGAGTTGGTAGGAGGCTCTTTATATCCAGACTGTAACACGGGCAGTGGGGCTTTGTATTTAAGTCAAACAAAAACCTAAACAGAGACCTTTGCAGGGTCACTCTGATCAGGGACCCACCATAGGCTCAAATCACAGTCCTGACATCCTTTGGTTGTACAAAGGAAATTGCTTAATCTTGCTCAGTTTGGAGTCTTCATCCAAAAATTATGATGGCAAGATATATTTCCCAGGAGTCATAGTTTGGAAGAATACCACACGAACAGTACCAAGGTATGGTGGTCCTAGTAATTCAATCATCTGGACGGTTTTACACTCCTGAATTATAAACTGTCACTAAAAGGCTGCATTCGAATCCCACAATATGTTTTATAAGAAAGTAAGGAGAAAACACTCTGTCAGAAAAATTACCCACAAAAAAATTTTAAGATGATGATTATTGATGTGATTCGTTTGAACACAAGAGCTTTGATTTACATTTTGGTAGATGTCTCAGTATGATCCCCACCCTTGATTTAAATCCATAGTATCTGGCAAGCGCCTGGTGCCCAGCAGATGCTCAGTAAATACTTGATTAATGAATGAACAGGGAGGGGGGCAGTTTGAAGGGTTGTGCTATCTGATTCCCAAAGAATTCACTCATGTACGGTATCATGCGTCCTCACGAGTCACTGAGTAAAATCTTTACGAACATCACTAAGGAGTCAGGCTCTGTCCCCTGCTTAGAGAGCAGTGATGGAGTAATGTCGATGTCTTGTAGTAAGTGGCCATGAGCACTATCTTTGGGGCTTGCTTTGGAGCCTGGGGATTCTTTGGGATCCTGGGCAGGTTTCGCATCTATTGGGAGAAATTGAAAACAACAACAACAACAACAACAACAACAACAACAACAAAACAGAGGAGTTCATTCCTGGCACCTCTTGAAATCATCAGACGCAAGATAGGGCCCTCACCAAGGCCTTCAGAGAGGGAATGCCATGCAGGAATGCCATGCTGAGAAGGGCAAGTGAGGAGATCATTTCACCCCGCTCTCCAGCACTTTGGCCTTTTATAGTAATTCAAAACTCCTTTTCTTAGTGGACAACTGACTCTAGTCACCCTTAAGTCTTAGACTTCATTGTGACAAGAACCAAGGCTGGGAGAGGGAGCAGGAGAGAGAAAGGTGAAGACTGGCCCTAGTGTCAGGAAGATAATCATGTTTATTGGTGATCTAATATGTACCAGGCAAATAACGAGGTCTTTCCAAGGAGGAAATCAAATAAATATAAAACCTATCATTTCTTTAAACCACCCAAGTTACCAGACTAGATTTGCAGATGCACAGATCATATATCTTGGACTCCATACAATCTCTGTGGCTCCTCAGACAAAAATGTATAGTCAAATAGCATGGCAGTCAGTGTTTAGTCAACCAGTCAACAAGAAAGTGGACCAGAGGGAGATATCTGTTTTGCATTTTATTTCTTGGAGACAGGGTCATGTATACACTGGGCACAAATTCAGGACCCTCCTGTCTCGGCCTCCTAACTGTTCTGTGTTGATTTTTCTACTTTAGGTTTCGTGTTAGCTACTATTGACACATTGCAAGCAAGGACTTAGTATCTCTCATTTTCTTATATTAGGAGTATGAGCAGGGCTCTTAGATGGAAATACCTTAGGTGGGGTACCTTAGCTTCATGTAGTAATAGATGGTCAGGCTGGATAGCATAGGAAGGCTTTGATCACATGTTCAGTGTCTAGATATTATTCTGGATAGCCTCTTTCTCCATATACTATCTTAAATTTCTGAAGTCTAGCCTATGTTTCTTTCTTTTTTTTTCAGCATAGCAGCTGCATCATCCAGAAAGAAGACAAGTGGAAAATTCTAGATTAGGCCCAGAATTAGTAATGTCAACTTTGCCTCAGCTTGTTGGTCAAGAATGCCATGAGTCTATATGAGTGATTGATGAATGGATCATTGAAAGAATCAAGAAGGAAACAGAAAACAGTATTGAATGAAAACGTAAACCCAATATATCCAAACTGCAAGGTACAATGAGAGCAGCCCCAGAAGGAAGTTTATAGCTGGAAATGAGTCTATTGAAACATCAGAGAGATCTCAAACAAATAGCTTAATGACTTGCCTCAGGGATTTCGGAAGACAAGCAGAAGTCGACCCAAAATCTGTAGATGAAAAAACGATAATAAAGACCAGGGCCTAGGGAGATGGCTCAGTGGGGAAGACTACTGCTGTGAGTTTGAGCCCCCAGTACCTAAGTAAAAGTCTGGCGGATACCCTCCACATGCATATAATCCCAGCACGAGGTAGGGATGGAGACAGGAAGATCCTAAAGAGTACAGCTGGCAAACAAAGAATGGGGCCAGGCACCCTTAGGTGCACACTGAAACAAATTGGGCTGCTTGCTTATTGTTCAGTGAACTCAATGGATCTTGAGGCTCTGAGAGTTTGCTCCAATGTTTTCCATGGGTCTAGTTTAAACTGAAAAGATGAATTCTTTGCCCAAATGGTTAATTAATGAAGTAACCCGATGTAGACTACAACTGTGATTTACAGGTCTGGGCAGTCAGAGCTCCCAACAGTGGAGTGCAGCTACTCCAAGGTTAAGGAATCATCCTACGATGTTGGGGTTGGCGAATCCTTTTCACCTGGGAAGATTTCAGAAATGAATTTGAAACTGCAAGGATGATCTCTTGAGCATACTGGCAGCTTTCCATTGCAACCTTGCTGCTTAAACACAGAATAATCTTATGCCGTCTACACACAAAGGATACTATTTTAGGGGGAATTTCTGAGATGCATTTCAATCTTCACAAACAGGCATAAGCAAGTCCAAGGAAGCCTGATTTGTCTTAAGGCCCTTGTATCGAAGATATTTTATGGTTGTAACTTTCCATTGTGCAATATCTAACAGGTATTCTGATTTTCAAATTGAGTTTACGTTGCGATCTGTGATGGGTTATGGTGAATTTTTTTATTTTGGGTGGGAGGTACAGGGTCTTATTATATAGCTCTGGGTGCTCTGGAATTTGCAGACTAGTAGCTCTCTTGTAGACCAGACTAATCTAACCTTGAGCTCACAGAGACCCTTTGGCCTCTGACTTCTAAGTTCTGAGATCAAAGAGATGATTTACAGTGCCTGCCCCAGTGAAGAATTTCTTAGCACATCCTTCCTTGTTTGTAAAGTCCATGCGTCATATATTACAAATATTCAGAATGTTAAAATCCATCCCATCTTTATCAACTTTTAGCTTGTTCTCAATCTTTTTTGTTATTGCTCTTGTCTTTGTTTTTCTATCCCAGGATCTTACTATGTAGCCCAGGATAGCTTAGAACTAACCTCATAGTCAAAATTGGCCTTGAATTGTAAATTCACTATTGCAGCTTTTGGAAACCTTGGCAGTTTTGTTCCCTTCCTCTCAACACTTACTTGCCTTCCTCCTCTGCATGAGTTTTCTGTTTAAGCCATGTTAGACATTCTCCTGGGCTCCCCTCTCTTTATGGCTTAGTTCTTTGATACTAGACACTCTGTGACCCCCCCCCCTCCACAACACACTGACCTCTCACGTTCAGGCTAATGTCATTTCTTATCTGAACACAAGCATGGTCTTACTGTTCTCTATTCGTTGGGTTGTCCTGTTCATTTCTTTATCTTCCTGAGTAAATTATAAGCCACTTGACTCAGATAGTCTATGAGTCTTTGTTCTGTGTCCCCAAATGTCTGGCATAGTCAGGCTTTACCGACTCCCTGCGATTCCCGACAGCCAGCCTACTGGTTAGCTTCCTCAGAAGAGCTCACCCCTCAGTTAGGTATGGGAATTAATGATTCATAGTTTTCAGAGTCAAGGCATCTTGACAATGACTTGTGACTGTGTCACACACAGAGAATTCTCTAGGATTACACTGGCAAAGAAGCTATTTTTATTCCTTTTAGCTGGACATGAGTGGCTGTAAACCATGAGGGGTCACTGTTGGGAAGAGAATAGTTATACAGGCATCGCCGTACGATGCTAAAAAGCCTCCCTTGCACATCACAAGTCTTTACAGTTTCAATGAATGCTCCCTTTCTGAATTTGCTCCCCATAGGGGGAAGTGCTTCACAAATACCTTCCCCTTCCTTTTTTAGTGCAATGATTCTTTTGTAGGACAACTAGCATTTAAAACTTTTTCCTGTGTTTTTGCTCATGCTCCTTGAACTTGTGCATCTATTTCGATGATATCTGTTTTCGCAGTATGAAAAACAGCCTTGTAGTGCACCTTGAATTCCACCGTCTCTCAGCAAATGTCCAGAAACAAAATGGCTGCCAATAAATTGCACATTTCCCATAAGCTTGAATATGTACAACAGTTAATTGAATTGTTCATTTAGTATATCTGTGGGTCACAGTCCATCTAGGGTACCAGTGGAAAATCCAGCACCACAGTCAGAAGCATGATCTAGATATGTGAAGATAATTTTCAAGCAGATCTCCAAGATGCTGAGCACAATGCATAACAAATAGGTCGGTGACATTGTTTTGGAGACTTGGAATCATCAGGGATGACATAAGCATATTTTTACCACCATTATTTAATAAAAGCTTTCTTTCTGCTGAGCCCAAAAGCTTTGGCACATACTCAGTACAAGTCATAGGACTTAACAGCCAGTGACAAAGAGAAACGAAGCCAAGGAACATGTAGGCTGTATATCTCTAAGGATTTTGGAAGCACAAGAAGAAAGGACATTGTTCAAGAAACATGGATTATATCAACAGCACTGTAGCCATGCATTTTAAGCTCATTCCAGTTCACTCTTCCTAGGAGAGGAAGACAAGGAAATGACATCAGCGTGGGTCTTAGACAGTTCTTATTTCATTTGCTTAGTTTTGCAATTAACTGCAACGTATTTGGGCATGGAGTTCACTAGTTCTGTGACCTTAGTATTATCAACTTCCTTTTTTTTTCTTTTTTTAAGGAACTGTGGAGGGGTGGCAGGAAAGGGAGCAGTGGATGGATTGTAAATTAAAAAAGAAAGATGGACCAGACATTAAGAGAACAGTCAACCAATGACTGCCCCAACTTGAAAGCCATTCATTTCATGTGAGAGAGTCAACCCTTGACTCTATTAATGATAATCTGCTGTGCTTGGAGACAGGAATCTATCATAACTGAGAAGCTTCATCTAGTAGCAGATAGAAACAAATTCAGAGACCCACAGTCAAATATCAGTTGGAGCTCCGGGAATCTTGTGGAAGAGTGGGGGAAAAGGATTGAACTAGTCTGAAAGGTTAATGGCACTACAAAATGACTGACAGAATCAACTAACCTGGGCCTATGGGGGCTCAGAGAGATTGAATCACCAACCAATGAGTTGTAGGAACCTGGATATAGCCCCCTGATATATTTGTAGCAGATACTCAGCTTGGTCTTCATGTGGATCCCCTAACAACTGGAGTAGGGACGGTCTCTGATTCCTTTGCCTGTCATTATATCCCCTCCCCTAGCTGGACTGCCTAACCAGGCCTTGGTCCTGCAGTGGCTTGATATCTCAGAGTGAGTGATACCCAAGCCGAGATTCCCTTTCCCTGAGAAGAAGAGGAGGTATTGATGGTCTTGGAGGAGAGGAGGGAGGGGACTGCAATCTTGATGTAAAGTGAATAAATAAACTAATGAAAAAAATCAATGTGTTAATTAGTAACAGTGATACCTACTTTGTGACTCCCAGGAAGGTGCAGAGGTCAGCGGGCAAAAGAACATCAACTTGTAAACACCCATCACTGGGGCAGGTGCTTGGTAATGGTATTTTCAAAGATATATTATTTCTGCTTATTTATCAGTTCTATTCCGAACTCAAAAAAGGTTAAGGAGCTTGCTCAAACTATGAGCTTTGCCAAGTGACCGAAGCAAGGGTCGTAGCATGCTTTGATTTATCTTTACGGTGCACTGCATTCTGAAATGGGGTAATAACTGTGATAACTCTTTGGAACACATGACAGATTTCCCTAATGCTCCAGGAGCTGGTTAGTGGTTAAGCTTGGTTCTAAAATTTGGAGCAGATAAAGCAAGGAGCGTGGTGAAGTGGAGAAGGTGCAAAGCTGTTTAATAAGAGCCAATATGAAACCTAAAACTTGTTATATCCCTTCAGAATGGTCTAGATCCATTCACTCATTTAACCATTAAGCAAATATTCCACATATCCCCCAAATGGCCAGGCACCGTGCTAAGAGGCAGGCAGGCGGAAGGGGTTGGGTGGGGCAGAGAGTAAGCAGGCGGTCACAGGATGCCTGAGTAGGGTTCTCAGAGAACAACAAAGCAAAGGAAAGGATTTGATGTATAGAGCCTGACGTTCGAGGAGTCTGGGGGAGCAGAGTTACAACCCTCCCACAGGTGAGAGACATGTGAAGAAATGTCCAGGAGCAGTCAGGACGTGAATTTCTGGAAGTAGTCTGGGTCTTCCTAGGACCGTTTCAGTAGGTGAGACAGAATCTATCATAAGGAAGCACAGGACTATCTAGCTCATTCTCAAAATGGCCACCTAAGAAACAGAGTCTCTCTAAGTACTCTGGGTAGGGAGGGACTTTTCTTGGAGCATGAATAAAGCAGGCTAGTTGGATGAGTACCTCTGCCTTAGGAACTACTAGGATTAGGACAAATATCTTCAGAGGGGACTCTTGGGAGCCATTGGCCTACAAGACTTACGGCTTGCTCGTGTCACAACTGGGTCAAGGCCTGGCTGCCTTAAATGCTTCTCTGTAGTTTCATACACGGGCAGGCTTCTGGAATAGGTGCTTCTCGGCCAGGCCTGCTGGAGCTACATGTACTGGACAGCTTTGCCATGTTAACTGCGTGTTCAATGCTTCAGCAGCTGTGTCCCTCACCAGTGGCTTCAGGGAGTGTTCTGGCTTCCATTTTAGAGGTAGCTTCTTTCTCTCTTCCTCATTTTATATTTCATAAGGTGACAAATGGGGGCCCGGAGCAGGTGTCACTGGTGGTGGATGGTACGCTAGAGGGCTGTTGTATGGAAAAATGATTCTGACGAGCTTTACTTCGAGTCACAGATCCATGAATGGCAGACACTGTCAGGGTCGTGGGGTTTACTACCCATTTCATAGATGGAAAGCCATGCTATGCACGAACGGGCTTGTCGGACTAAGGCCTGCCCATGTGGCTCTTTGTTCCTGGTGTATGTTCTTTCCATAAAGACACCTCTCATCTATAACTATAAATGAGCCCCGAATTGAGAAAGCATGAACAAACACATCTGCTATCTGGCAGCCTCCATGTGCATATAACAGAATAGATGAGGAACTTGCCTACTGGGGGCAGTTAGGCTTCTCCGAGCTTCCCTGAGGGAAACTTACCTTGGTTCTAACCAGACACTGACTGGGCTTGGAAGGTACTAAGTAGCTAAAACACTTGGCTCAAGACAGTCTTATTAAGACTCAAAACCTACAGCCCATCCCTGAGTTGTACAATATGGATCATTTGTTGGGCAGTTATTAAGTACTCTATTCTGGGCACTTAATACCTGTTACCACGGATCCTTAAGCAGTGGAGTTAGATGTGTATTGGATGCCACTCATTGTGTTCAAATCAGCCTATTTCATAACCAGTCCTAATGTTCGACTCCAACTCCACTCATATAAATTATGAATATTTAAGGAAGTAACTTTTTGGCATTTTCTACCCATGAATAGAGGATAGCAAAATGTTCAGAGGAAGGATGTAAGGATTAAATGAAAAAATGTGGATGAGGGACCCAGTATTGGGTAAGTTCTTGACCAATATGGCCAGAGACCTAGGTCTTCTGGGAAAAGTGGAATTTCAGTCAGTGGAGGCCCAGGAGAGCTAATATCCCGGAGGGCATTGACTGACTCAGGGTGAAAGATGACAGTCAGAATTCGTCAACTGAACTAGATCTCTCAGACAGGGACTTGAGGAAGTTGACTATGGTGGCAGCCAGAGCTTGGGCTGCTGTCCCGAAGGACCTGTTCTTGTGTCATTAATCCATGTTTTCAAGGTATCTGGTTTGGGTTTTTCAGATTTGAAATAGCAGCAGATATTGGAGAGAGGCCTTGGAATTCCCTAACTCTTTTTAAATTAAGGGTGAGCTACAATCCTTAGGATATAGAAAGCCAAGGCTTCAATGATGAGGGAGGAACATAGCCCAGACCACATACACAGACCATCTCTGGAGTAGTAATAAAATACTTGGACTGCTATAGATCTGAACCTTGAATAGACTAACTGTCTGTTTTGTTTATGTGTGCCAAGATATGGTTCTCTGCATTGAAATTTATTCTAACCTGTTTATACCAGGCATCTTCAACACAACATCTTATGCCTTCCGCTGCCCATAGCAAGGGGCATGGCTATTGGCTAAGATGATTTTCTGATGACCCACATACCACTGAAAATTGGGAGATCAGGTGAGAGCCCCAGGAAAGCAAGCCTCGCAAGCAAATAGAAATCCTCACACAGCCAACAACAGCAGCAACAAACACATTTCGAACATCAATAAATATTTGTGGTCTACAATGAATGAATGAATACATGAATGGAATTTCCTGAAGAAAGTCTTATTACCAACATCATCAGCTTATTTTAGAAGTAGATGGAGAACTAGGCCTGTTTCCCAGGAACTGTCAGTGCGGAATTAAATGGGTTCTGTGGCATTTCCATTCCCGGTAGTGAGTTATGTCCGACTGTTCCCGTCCTGAGCTCAGGGCTGATCTCCAGCAGGACAAGAGACTGAAGGATGGTTCTGGGAAGTGGCTGCTCTAAATGTGACAGGGTTAGAACTCACCCCTGCCTGACTTCAGTGATGAGGGAAAACCTTTGGGGCTACCTCTCTGAGTGGTTCACTAACAGCTGGACATTTTCTCACTGGTTTCCGGTGTTTAGTGCCGAGCTGTGTTGGGTAACAGAGCTTGTTTTCTCTCATCTATGAACCCTGTGACACTAGTGTTTCTGTAGTACTTTGTAATTTCTTTGGGTGCTTTGGTATCCATTTGGAATCAACAACCTGTCTGAGGGATTGCTGCCCCTACTGATGACATGTGGGTCAGTAACAGAGTATAAGAACGCAGTTGGATCTTTGTTGGAGACGTAAAATGTGTATCCCATTGCTCAGGGGGTAAATAATTAAGGCAGGATTAAAATTGTGTCTTCCTGACATCCAGCCCAGCACTCGCTCTGCTGTGCAAAGCTATCTTCACAGGGGACATCTGCTGCAGGGGAGTGATGCTTAGGCTGAAGGCTTCTTGCCATTGGATGGTGTGGAAGCTCACTTACCCCACCATCAGCCTCTCCTACCTCCCTCAGCTTGACTCTCTCAAACCACCTGGCTGCTTGGTCCAAGTACGGATTTGATAGCCTGCCCTCAAAGGGTCTGATTTTGTAGCAATGTCTTTCTTGACACACTCATCGGGGTATTCTGATGCACACTACAGTTTGTAAATTGCTGCTTTAGAACATGCAAGGGATTTTTAAAGCTCATTTGAGCCAGGCATATCAACTCTCAACAACTCCCTTAAAAATATGAGTATATCATACATGATGATCGATGTTATAGGAGAGAAACCTAGGTTATGGAAGGTGAAGAACATGGATCATGGCCTTGTTTTGAGCACAGACTTTCAGAAGTGATGCTTTTATATATACCACTATTTGGAAACATAATTTTCAACAATTGATTGAATGCGTCTAAAATTGTGTCTCGGTCTGTTCTCTTTATTTAAAATTAATGCAACAAATTTTCTATCCGTGAAATCAGTTTGGTCTTTATAAAGTTTTTTTTCTTTCTTTCTCCGAGTTTCTATTAGGGAGAAGTATGGCCCATAGGACAAGAAGCAATGTGATATTCTGGAAAAGGCATGAAATTTCAACATCAGAAACTATGTGCTTTCTCGGATCCAGCTGTGTGACCTGGGGCCATTTACTTAACCTCTGGGAATATCCACTTCCTGTTCTGTAGACCTAGAGGGAAGAACAATTTGCCTAATTTGTAGGTAATTGTGGAAAGATA
The DNA here is from genome assembly GCF_011064425.1 of Rattus rattus. Taxonomy (NCBI): domain Eukaryota; kingdom Metazoa; phylum Chordata; class Mammalia; order Rodentia; family Muridae; genus Rattus; species Rattus rattus. Next base: position 53,856,169 of record NC_046168.1, on the reverse strand, counting down.
AGGAGAAAGGCTTTCTGTCTGGCAAAGCCCAGTGCAAACATAAACTGCTGTTATCACGATTACAGGAAAGGCACAAGGTGGGACCTGTGCTGCTCAGTGTTTCTCTCGCAGTTGGTGATGTCTATGTCTGTTTCCCATGCCTGCAGCTCTGGGATGTCAAGTATCTGCACAGCTGTCCTCTGCAAAGTGTGATGTATGTGAGTAACTGACAGGCTTGCCTGTGGTCTGGACTCATGGCGTTTGGGGAGACTGTAAAACCTTTGAGACATAGGGCCTGGCTCACAGGTAGAGGCCTCTGAAATGGGCTAGTAGGGCTATTCCAGCAGTGCCCTGTGCTTTCTGCACGGCCAGCTTGTGAATGGAATCAGGAGAGTTGGCAACAACCATGTTTAGCATATGCATCACTATCGCAATGCAGCCCTGTGGATCGAACCCAGGACCTTGCCCATGCTAAGCACACAGTCTGCCACTGGATTATGTCATTGGCTCCATTCTCAGGTAGTGGTGCTCAGGTCAAACCTAGGATTTCACACATGCGAAGCAAACTACTGCTGATCGACATTCCAAGACTATGCTCATGTTTAAAACGAGCATGTGGTTATTTCCTTGTGTATGCGCATGTGTGTGTGTGTGTGTGTGTGTGTGTGTGTGTGTGTGTGTGTGCATAGACACATGCATGTGACATGGTCTGTGTGTGGAGGTTAGAGGACAACTTTCAAGAGTTGGTTCTTTTTCTTTTTCCGGAGCTGGGGACCGAACCCAGGGCCTTGCGCTTGCTAGGCAAGCGCTCTACCACTGAGCTAAATCCCCAACCGAGTTGGTTCTTCCTACCATGTGGATTGCTTGTCAATCATCTTTATCTACCAACCAATCTCACTGCCCCACTCCCACATATGCTTATCGCTAAGGAGAGGTTGTGAGTGTCAAGTCTGAGATTTACTCCTGGTAGCCATTTTGTGTGCTTCTCATGAGGAGCTCTGTTTTCACAACGTCATTATCCCCTTTATGGATGGAGCGATCGGTGCTAAGCATGGAGACCAACACACCGAAGTACCTCATTCCAAGACTGCAGTTAAGGAGCCCTTTGACTCTTTAAGCACATACCAGATGTGGCTCCTATGAATTATAAAGCAAATGGCATGTAAAACTCATGCCCATTGGCCTGGCGAGCTTTAACCACGCCAAAGACGGAGCTTCCAGAGTGTGAGGACAGCAGTAGTGGCCAATTCTTCCATACATCTGCCAGGGCCTGTGAACACCCAGATGTAGCTTGACCCTTTTCCTAGCTGCCTGGTGCTACGATCCAGTTCATTCCTAGCCCGGAAGCCTACCTGGCTCCAGTGTCACTGAGAGACCTTACTTTCATGTAGAACCCAAAGAGATCTTCAGCTGCAAGCCTTCCAGATCACAGGTCCCCAAGAACAACAGATCTGACAGCTACAGTGTAGGCATCGTTTCTCTGAGCCATTAGCTTGGTTTCTTACAGCCACCAGCCATTTTTCTTTTTCTTTTTTGAGACCAGATATTTGTCTCTGAACCTTCCTGGTGGCCAAGTGTTCAGGTCGTGGTTTGCAGGCTCTCTTCCTCTTTGCGTTCTTCCAGTCCCTTATTCCAATTAGGTTTTTGCCAAGAGTCTCTTCCTCAGCTACTTCAGCAGATGGTAGATTACATGCCTTGGATTTCCCTGGGGTTGAACAGGTATGGTAGGGGCGTGTGTACGTGTGTGTATTTGGGCTCATACATAGGCATGGGGTTGTAGACGTGAGAGAGGATGATCTAGGTTTAGAACTAGCCCTGGGGACTCTGTGACTGGGCAGATAAAGAATAATTTCCCCTGAGGGTTGTGTCCAGCCTTGGAGCGTCCTGTCTCCTACAAGAAGCGATCAAATGGAACTGTGCTTGATTCGGGGGTAGCTAATCTACAAAGCACTTTTTTTCCAACTCACATCCCATTTGCCTTTTGCTGCCTTTGTGGATTTCAGTTCATTTATACATGGATTCGGTTGCTTGTTAGTGTGCACTGCAGTGCTTCCCCAAGGACATAAGTCTGCAGATGGACGACATTTTTTATTTTATTTTCTTAATATTATTCTTGGCTTTTTGGAGAAGATATTTTTAATGATTATTCCTCCTGGTATTATTTTAGTTTTCAATTACAACGTGGGTGTACTCCAGCACACTGCGATTTTGTAAATGGATGTATATGCTTATTGCTAATTGACTCCCCAAACAGGACCCAAATGCTTGCATTTAGATTCTGTATTATGTTGCTTGCATGCCACCAGGCTGGCCTCATGCCAGCAAACACTCTCTTTGCTTGCCAGAAGCACAGTGGCCACCTCTTGTTTTCCCTGACTCTTGTACTAACCAGTGTGCCTGTCCTCACCTTGGCTCTCTAGGGAGGAGCTAAGGGGTACTTCCTTCAAGAGATGTTCAGAAATCCCCAGACCTTCTCGCCGTGTTTTATAAGAAAAGAACTAGAAAAAAAATATTCAAGCCCATCCCCTAGACTGTCTGTGTTCTTGAGAAAACAAGGAGGAAGGGCGAACCCTGCCGCCCTGCTACATTGTTTTAATCCTTGACCAATCTGTCTCAGAGTTTTGGTTGCAGAGTTCAAACACTACTACATAACCCACCATGGAGAGGAGAGGTTTTTTATCTTACTCTATCAAGTAAATCCTGGAGGTAGGGGCTGATGCAGAGGCCACGGAAGAGTGATGCTTACTAGCGTGCTCCTCCTGGCTTGCTCAGCTTGCGTTCTTAGAGAGCCCAGGATCACTAGCCCCGGGGTGGCACTCTCGCCTCAAACATTAATCAGGAAAGTGCCCTGTAGGCTTGCCCAGAGGCTAATCTGCTGGGTGCATTTTCTCAGTTGAGGTTTCTTTTTCTAAAGTGACTCTAGCTCGTGTCAAGTTGATATAAAAGTAGCCTGCATAGCATGAGTGTCTAGGTCCAGATGTCAGCAGTGTAAGCCTTGCTCTGGGAAGCTTTCGGTGAGGTCCCTGTGGAAGTCGGATTCTATGATGGCAGTTAGAGTGGCATTTTATTTGCTGATCTGTCTGTTTTGACTCCAGGTTATGAACCTGAGTCAGGGTCTTTTCTTTCTACCAGTGTCCAGATTGCCCCTGCCAGTAGAGTATTAGAGTGAATGAGTGACTGTATTAATGAGCACAGGTGCTGTCACAGAGGAAGCACACTGGGGTTTAACTCTGGGCTCACGCAAACAATGGGTGGACTGATGCTATGAAGGATTACCAGTTGTCTTTGGAAGTCATAATATTTGATAAACATGGGAGAAGGGGGCCCTGGATGTGAAATGAGGGGGACAGTTTCTGGGAGCTTCAGAAGTCCTCAAGTAACCCAGGGCTTTGTATCGTGATGGGTGGCAGCTCCCCTCAGGAGTGGGATTGCCGTTAGGAGCATGTTGGACATCCTGTTTCTCATTCTGTAAGATGGAGCAGAGGGCACACTGCGTTTCAGTGTGGTGTTCATCGTTCCTAGTCTTATTTTAGAGGGTAAGAGGTCAGCGTTAAGCTGTGTTAGACATTACAGCTCCACTGTCTTCTACAAGAGCTGCAACGAGAGCACATTAGTCTTAACAGCGCTTCAGCTTTTGGGCACGATGTTGGCTTTTCTCATTGTTCTCTGAAATTGGTAGGGTGTTTTTTTTTTTTTTTAAATACTTCTCTGAGTTTAGCTAATATCTTTTTCAGGGAAGGAGAAATTGCGGTTTCCAGTAGAATGTCCAAATGTCAAAGGTAGAATTTCCGGAAAAAGACAAGAAAGTTTTGAAGGAGAAAGGAGGGTAAGGAACCCCAGGATTTACAACTCCCAGCCAAAAACTGGTGGCTGCTTGCACCTCTGAGTGAGACTGGCCCTGACCATGGTGAAAGCCTGTCTAAGGAAGCTAATTCTGCAAGTTGGCTCTCAGCAAGCTTGTTTATGTAATGCTAGCCTGAGGTTTAATGCCACAGTCAAAGAATAACAAACCCTCCCGCTAAGAAGCCTGTTGGCCACTCCAGACCCTTTAATTCCCATCAGAAAACAGTGTCACTTCCAAGGGCTACCCACAGCAGGGCCTGCTTTGGAGACCTGCGAAGTAATTATTTGTTGGGGGGTGGGGAGAGGCTGAAGTCAGTCTGGCAGGGTGAGAGCCGGTCCTCCACACTGGTACTGGAATGTCTTGGAATTCCAGCCAACCTTATCAGCCAGGGCCATGTCTCAGGAGAAGTTCCTTTGGAAGAGCATTCTGTCTGCCCTGTTGCTGACTCAAGCAGCCTTCTCTGAGCTAACCAGGCTCAGATGACTTTGTAGGAAAAGCTCTATCCTCAATATAAAACCCACCAAACAGATGTGGGCCCGGAGCCCAGTCTGTTCTACCAGTCGTATGTGCCATGCCAAACTATATGTCACTCCAGAACAGCAGGGTCTTGCCACCCTTTCCCTCTCTGGTGAATCTAGCTCATTGATGCTACTATGTGAGAGACCTAAAGGGAGAAGGCATAGTACTACCTGTCTGTATTACTGTATCCCGTGTTATCTTCTTGGTCCCTATCACCTTCTTAGGTTGAACCCTGCCTCCCTGTGAGCTTTCTTCATTCATAGCAATGTTTTCTGGATCCTTCTTGCCATGAGCACCGTGTCCGCTGGTACCCTAGATACTGACTTTTTTATTTCTAGAGATGAAACTTGGAGCTGTAGAACAAAAAAGGTCGAAAGAGTGGAATGGCAGCCGTAGGAGGAACTTGAGAGGTAACGGATTTTATCACTGTAGTCAGAACAGTGGGGGTTGGGGTAGAGTGCAGATAGCTTTCTGCAATCTGTGGGTTCCTCTGGAAAAATGAGTCCATCTTTGGCTGGCTAAGGGAGAGAATTCCACCCTTTTGTTCTGAGTTGTATTAAGGACCAGATGAATATCTCACTTCTCCGGGCCACTCCAGAGAGATGTCTTTGTGTTCCTACGACTTGTAAGGTCCATAGTCTTGACTCTGTTGGAAATGCTTACATGCCTGAATCCAGGAAACGCAGGTACAGCCCTCTTATCAGTTCTCATTGTTGTTGGCAAACTCAAACACTCTCATCATTCAGTATTGTACTTGGGCTTAAATCCTAACTGTTGACCGCTGACTTGACTTTACAGGCATTGTCATACCTAGAGGAAGTATCATGACACAGTGGAATGTGTTGCTCTGCCACAATGAGCTATGAATGCAGTGGAAGCATCATTGTCTGTGATAACGTGTCTCCCCCATATTTTATCAGTTCAACGTGCTAGAAAATTCTTTTTCATAGAATTGGTGATAGTGCTACAATGAAGTTTCTGCCAAGAAAGAGATCATCATAATTTATATTTACATTGAAGGCAAGATACACCCTGAACGGTATTTAAAGACAGAGTAAGATTTGGTAACTGCCAGTCCTGGTGACCTCTGTAGTAGCCACATAGTATAAACTCTCAGAATGCCACTTAGCTGAGGTTGTAGTATAGCCACAGAGTCATGTAGACGTCATGGATACCGCTCTAATTTGGGAACACACAAGGTTTACTTAAAGAGTTGCCAACAGAAATGCACTTGAACTCATTCTGGACAAGCCCTGATCTTTATTGAGAAATGATGTCTGGGAAGTCCATGTTACCTTCCCACCCTCCCTGACCACCCCCTCTGGTCCACTAATGGCTTCGTGATCTCATCCTCCATGACAAACTTGCAAGACAGAGTGAGCCTGATGTATGTAAATCTTGTGCCCTAGCCAGGCTGTCCCAGCGAGGCTGCCCTGAAGAAAATCTATTGCCCTGATCAATTACCAAACTTCCAAATGAAATAGATTGTTCTCCCTTGCTGGAAGACCATCAAGCTGTCATTTTTCTTGGTAATGAGGAACAGTGCAGGAAGGGAATTGCACTTTCTCTGTGGCATTGGACAAAGGGTTCCAGTAAACAGAGCCTCTCCAGGAAAGCTGGGGGTTACCTGCCAGCAGGACAGAGGGGCATCTGGAAATCCCTTTCTCTTTGAAACTGCACTCCAGCAAATTTCTCTTCACTTGTTAGGTCAGGCAGTTCTCTGAGTCTGGCAGATGTAAAAAATGAGAAAATGCCCCCTTTCCTTGTCTGGGCAACTCATCGGCTTTTGCTTCCTCATCTCCATCCCTTCCACACTCCTCTCATTTTCCCTCAATTCTTGAGTCATGTTCTATGAAGACGAGAACGCATTTAGAAGCTTAACTTCTGTCAGCTGTCGGGAGCTGGAGTCAATCCCCTGCATAGGATATTCCCTGAACCTTGGCACACAGTACCTAGCATCACTCTTTCCTCTGACTTATGCACCTACTCATGCATCTAGGATCCCATCTCAGTTAAAACGCCCAATGTCCTCATTCTCTTTTGGGCTTTAAATAGTGTCCCAAACTTTGCAATGTTTCGGTGAAGTCTTGCTGGGATCTGTCCCCAATATCAAGAGTTTCTTTTTATCCCTGTCTCTTGCTATGAGGGCTCAGACATATGCAGAGCAATGACTTAGTGTCTCCATACCTGAAGTGTTGTTCACCACATGGATATTTTCCTACTGTGGTTTTCTACTAACTAAAGGGACTCTGCTTAACTGTATGATATTATTTTGCCCTGAGAATCTGTATTCTTCTTCTAATGAAAAAATATATTTATGACAAACTTCTCTGTATTACTTAATGGTAAAAGTGATCACACAGGGCTATGGGAAATTTTCGTTTTGCCTAGGCTAAAGGGCAAATAATTCTTCTTGGAGTGGGAAATGGGGCTAAGGTTATATTGAAAGATATACATGGAGTGGACAATTGAAGAGGCCACTTGGCAGACAAGGACCTTCTAGGGAGGGCTTACCCTGGTATGATCTGCTTCTGGTATGATATGATCTGAGAGAGAATATGAGAGGCGCTGAGAATGATCGGTTAAGCTGCTATATTACTTAATAATTTCAGAGATTCACTGATCCAGACTATGATTCATACTCTGGAGAGAAAAATGTTTTTACACAGTAAACAGCTAAATAGTAATGAAAGACTAGGTACAATAAAGTGCCACTGTGGATAGAAATGAATATCAAGGCTAAATTAATGCCCCAATGGCTGGTCTAGGTAGCATCCCTTCCAGAAGGCTAGGAAGAAGAGTAAGCTTTTAAAATAGAGAGGCCCAGGAAACAAGGAAAGGGCAGTTAATACTGTTGGGGACTGGCTCTAATGATTTGACTTAATTGGGAATCTGTGTGTCCAAACGTTGAAGGTCTTTGTCCCCAATTGGTTTTTGATTAACCAACAAAGATGCCAGTGGCTAATGGCTGGGCAATGGGAAATGGGGCAGGACCCTTAGATTTGTGTGGGCTAGGATGTGGGAGAGAGGAGAAGAGAATTGTCATGTTTCAGAGAGACCTGGGTCAGATTTAGAGTTACAGAAAGAAAATCATAATGTAGGTGAGAATGAATGCAGGCCCCAAAGGGCTGCTAAGAAGTGTCTTGGCAGCAGAGACTAGGGGGTTGCCCAGAAGGAACAGGACAGCAAAGATTGATCATAGATTTAGAGGGTGTTGAGTTAGGAGTACCGGAGGGAAATCTATGTTAGCCGGGTGGAGGATTAGTACTGCCCAACCTTTGAGCTAGCCAAGGCATTTCAAAAATAAGCTAATGGGTGTGTGTCTTCCATTAGCAGATCCAAAGATTTCCTGGCAGGTGGCTGGAAGCCTGTGACCCGCTGGGAGCACGAAGTAGTGCAGCCCTTTACCGCTACAAATACAGTAGCTCAGAACAGAGACCTTTCTTCTCTGTGCAAAATCATATGGAGTGGGTGGCTGCTTTCCTGGCCTCTGCCCTGTGGAAGACTCTATTGAATTTCTAGGGAAAAAAAGAATAAAAATCAGAAGTCGTATGGCAAACAATAGCACTTAGAGTGGGTGTGTGTGAATGTGTGTATCCACCGCTAGCCGTGCAGCCCTCTCTAAGCCTTGGTTGGTGAAGTGTCTGAATATAGTATGAAGGGAATGGCCTTTGCAAATGCCAGCTGGAGATGTCGGTTTGTTGCTCGTGGGACAGGAGAAAGCCAGTGAACTGTCCCTTCTCTCAGCAAGTTCTTCCTTTCACTGTGAGGGTTTAGCTACCTGTTCTGAGAAGGACTCTGAATATTTAAATCTTTGTCTATAGTCATGGCAGGTTTCATCAAATACTATTTTAGCTGCAGTGTTAGCCTGGATCACATTCAATAGACCAAGAGAGCATGGCATTACCTAGGCACAGCAACTTCCTCCTACAGTCCATCAGCAGCAGATTTGAGTTTGGGGGAGTTCCCTTCCTTTCCCAGTAATTATGACTTGAAGGCTGCCCATGGAGAAGTTGCTCCTGGCTTCCATACTCCTCCAATCTTATGCTAAGTATTGTGTTTTGTATGTGTATGTGTCCATTCCCATGCGCATGTGCGTGCGTGCGTGTGTGTGTGTGTGTGTGTGTGTGTGTGTGTGTGCAAACCATAGGAATCAAGATTCAAATTCTCCAGAATCTTAAAGATCTTAAAGCATTTGCTTAATCATTCCGAGACACGTTTTTGTCCCCTGTAGCACAGACATTTTCATGACTACTGTTAAATGTAGGGTAGTTTTTAGCTTCAACATACGAGTACTTATAAACAACACTTGATACACTATAACAGATTGTGTTGTAGTCATGTTTTGACAACTCTTAGTTTGAAAGAGGTTAAATGTTTCACCCTACACTACCCAATAGGACAGAGCTGGAATAGTAACCTGATGAATTTACTGAGCTAGCATTCTACTTAGTTTTTTGGCCTTGGCCAAAGCTAAAGTCATTTGGGAAGAGGGAAATTCAATTGAGAAAATACCTCCATTACATTGGACTGTATGCATGTCTATGTAGGTAGTTTTTTGATTAATGACTGATATATGGGAGGGCCTAGTTCATGTGGGCAATGTCACCACTGGGCATATTGATGGTGCTGTGTTGTATAAGAAAACAGATTGTGTATGCCATTGAGAGAAAGCTAGTAAGCAGTGCTCCATCATGACCTCTCTATTAGTTCCTGCCTCCAGGTTCCTGCCTTAAGTCCCCACCCTGACTTCCCTTACTGTGATTAGGGCATATACGCTCAATACATCCTTTCCTCCCTAAGTTGCTTTTAGTCATGGTTTTTATCACATAAGTAAAAAGCAAACTAAGACAGGAGGTGGGGGAGAAGTGTTCCAGCCTCAACTCAGCCTCTAACTCATAGTGGAGTTTGTAAACCTTTTCTTCTCCTGCTTCAGTTTGCCTATGTTTAGTGGGAGCCACAGCAGATCTATTCCAAGGTTCCCTCTGGTTAGATAGCTGAAAGCATCGCTCTTCCCTCCATGTGGCAGGGTCCAGCTCACAACTCATAAAATCCTGCACTAGGAGAAACAAGGGTGTGAGTTCAGTCCAGACATGTCTGCCAAAGACGATCATAATGGTGGGACTTCCCCAAAGGTTAAGCTCTGCAATACCGTCTATGAGTATGATCCATGGAAGCCAGTGGGAGGGCGCATGGGGTATAAAAAAACCACCTCTGGAGTGACAAATTACTGCCACCTTGGAATTTGTTTTAACTTTTCCATTCTATCAAATTCACACTCCCATTCTGTCCCTTCCAAAATTTAAAATATTTATGACCTTACTTTAGTTTTTTTCCATAAATGTCATTTCTTCCTTTAATTTTGATCTCCTTCATACTAATAAACAAGACCAAAGCTTACCATGACAAGAATAGTGGGTTTCTCTGAAAATGATAATTGTATGCATGTCGATGATAAACAGATACCAAAACTGAGAAGAGACAGGTGGAGAGAAAAACACAGACAGGGAAGTTTGTGGGGATGGAGGAGAGAGAGAGAGAGAGAGAGAGAGAGAGAGAGAGAGAGAGAGAGAGAGAGAGGCAGAGAACGTGAGATCGAAGGGAAGAAATGACTGAGAAGGGTAAATGCATGCAGAGACAAGATAGTTCAATCATCCCTTCTTTGATTTCCTTCCCTCAATGAAGTTTGCAATGGAAATTGTCAGGGCAAATAAGTTGGATTGGACTGGACAAGGCGTCTCAAAAAGGGAAATATAGAGTCAACATTTTTTTTAAATTCTTCTTGGATTTTTCAAAAGATAGTAAGAACATTTGTAATAGGTGGCTCCACATAAGAGTTGGACCATCTGTTCTTCCTGAGGCTAACAAAATGGATTCTTGATCCCAGTATTTTGCCCAAGGAAATATAAAAGCAATGTTCTAGAGGACATTGATATTGTCAACCATGAAATCAACTCAAAAGTCCCATCATTTCCAAATATCTTGACATTTTGTGATGTTTTCATTTTTACATATTTATGTCTCTTTTCCCCAGCCAGATGGTAAAATCTTTAATAATAAACACTTTTTATGTGAGCATAGGACTTCAAACTCAGAAGACTTTTAATAAAATGTTATCGAATTGCTGGGCCACCATGCTTAGGCAGATTTTTAGGGGTCTGTATGATGAAATGCTAGAGGTTGGAACAACCCAATCAACAAATTATGACAATTTATTGACGAGCCCATGAGCTGACTGACATGCACAGAAAAGAAGAGGAACTTGCCTCCAAGTGACTCAGCTTTGGTGATGAAGCCCAGCCAACAGAAAGGGAGGTCACCCCAAGAATACAAATAAATCCTCGTCCATTATCAAGTCAACATAGGAGGGTGCGGTGCTCAGCTGCAGCTGAGAGCAGAGAACTTACCCAAGCATCTCCCTGAGATCCAGGATGTCTCTGTTGACTGTGGCGGCTTGTAGGGTTTTATTATACTGGTCTTTTTTTTCTCTTTGAGGAAATTTGGCACACTTAATGTATTATAAGCTGTGATTATCGGTTTGGAGTGCCCCTGGAAGGCTCTTAACTTGTGCAGGGACATTTGTCCCGGTGCCAGATGGCTTCAGACTGCTATATTTTCCTAGCTGATTATGTTTCTTACCCTTTCTCACTGGTCCTTTTGAGTCCCTTTGCATTTTCTGCTTTCTTCTTTTCCTTATCAATGAAGGAGAGCTACAAAGAATCTGTCAGTATCCTTGTCAACAGGTCAACTTTCATTCCTATGAAAGTATCTTTGGGAACATGTCCCAATCCCCCAAGCTGAGGTAGGGCTTCTGCTGTGTGCTTTACTGACAAAATACCTATCGTTCTAAAGATATCAACTTGCTCGTGATCTCCCCTTCACCATCGATTGTGTGTTCACTGAGGGTGAAAGCTGTACTCTCATGATTCATTGGCCAATACTGGGTGACTGAGAGTTTTTAATGTATGTGAGAATTAAAAGGAATTCTAATATCTTCCACAAAACAAGACACTTGTCTCTATGCTGGGACAAAAGACCGATGCCTAGGTCAGTAGAGCTATGGTGGTGTTAAGGGCCTCTTTGCTTCAGCCCAAATTCTTTCCTCATAACGACCCATTCATAGAACCGTTGTATAGCTGTTCCTCCTCCTCTTTGCCTCTTACGCTCACTTAATGAGTTGGACTCTGGCATTAAAAGCTTGGAGTCCATTGGACTCAGACACTAACTTCTCTCTGGTGCCTTCGCTGACTACAGCCATTGGTCATTCCAGTCCTTTGATTTCCAGCATCAGACAATTGGGTTTTGAGATCCTATCATTGGCTTGTATAGTGATGACTTCCTTTCCTTAAGCAAAATAGTAAAACACTAGTGCCATAAGGTATCACAGATATTTCTCTGTCTGTCTCTTTTGAAGTGCAGATATATGCTTAAGTGTCTTTTTCAAGAGGACATAACTATATGGACAGACCAGAGGGAAAGCCAGGTCACCTCAGCTTCATCCTTGGTACTTTGTCACTGTGTCAACCTAGCTCAGCAAAGGTATAGTGATTTCTTTGTCAATCAGTTTTTGTGTCTCTGTGTGTGTGTGTGTCACCATGACAAATGCCTGAAAAAAATCAATATATGGAGGAAACCTTTGTCATGTCTCATGGTGTCAGAGATATCAGTTCAAAGGCAACTGCATCCATATTGTTTTGGGCCTAAGATGATGCAGAAAATGGAGACAGATGATACATTGTCTGCTCACCTCATGGAAACAGGGAGAAAAGAAGGGGATGGGGACCAAGCATGTCCTTTAACAGCATACCTGCAGTGAGTGTCTGACTTCCACAATTAAGCCCCATCTCCTACTCCAAGCTACATAATGCCATTGTATTATGGCATTAATTCAAGAATTAATCCATCCTTGAAGTTGTAGCCCTCTACATCCAATCACTTCCCCATGGCTGCAATGCAAACTGAACCTTCAACATACAGATCTTGTAAGCAACCTTTCAAGATACTTCCAAAGTCTGAACAATTTCCTAGGACTCTGTGACAAATGTCCACAAACAGGATGTCTTAAAATGGCACACACATATTTTCTCGCAGGTCTGGAAGACTGAATCCAAAACTATGCTATCTCTTGAGGTTCAAGGAAGATTCGCTCTTGCCTCTCCTAGCTTCTGGTGATGTCTGGCTAGTTTGTTCTGGCTCATGGATACATCATTTTAGTCTCTCCCTATATCTTCACATGGTCTTTACCTCAGATGATTACCTTCTCTTCTGTCACTACATTGTCTGTATTTAAGGCTCACCCTACCTGAGATTAGTTCTTCTTGAGTTCCTCATGTTGACTGCAGATACTTATTTCAAATGAGTTTGTATTCTGAAGTTCCAGGTGGATGTATCTTAAAGAAGGACCCCCCACTGAAGACACATAGCTGACTGGGTGGAACTGTTGGTCAAGAAGAGGGCTCTGGGGCAATAATTTGAGGTCAGATGGAGAAAAGATTAGGTTTTCTGAGAGAAGATAATGTGGAGATCAGTATCTTGGGGCTTCTGGGAGAAAGACTCATGGACAATTTGATGACAGTTAGAGTATAGGCCAAGAGCACAGAGATGCAACTCTGGACTTGTTACCTGAGAAGTTCCCCATAGAGCCTAGAGCTCTCGAGAAAGGTGAAGGAATACTTCTCAGTAAACATCAAGAGATAGATACCCTTCCCCCAAATGTCAACTTTCCAGCAAGGTGGTTTTTGTTCTCAGTTTGGCCCTTCCCACCCTTCTTCTGAGAGAAATCTATGTTAGATCCAGAAGGGGGTGAAAGCAAATGGCTTGTGACATGTCCCAGTTCGCTACTTGAGAAGAAAACGGAAGGAGAGGCAATGCTAGGCTTTATGAAGCATGTAGGCAGGCCTGTACACAAACATGGGCTCATACAAATAAACCCAAACTGGCCAAAAATAACAGAGAAGGCGACAGATGCTTCCAATTAAAATGTCAGCCTCTCCTTAAGAAGCCAAGTTCTCACATAGTGTGGGTGCTCTGGGGCCGGCGACTACTGGATGGGACCGCATATGGAAATCTGTTTGCATTATACCACGTCCCAGATACCACGGAAGACATTGCCCGACCTTGCAATTGACTGTTTCTGGGGTGCAGTACACAGATGCAGAGAGAAAACAGAAAATTGTAAAATAGAGTGGCTGTTCCCACTGGGTTTGATAGGAAACAAGAGAACCAGGGAATGCTATTCTGTAGACTTCTTAGCCTCAGTTTCCCCATGTTCTTCAACAGTGTCACGAAAGGAGAGTCAGTTTGTGGAAACTTGTGGGTATGTGTGTGCATTGGTGGGGGGTGGCGGAAAGGAAAGGGATACCTACAGTCTCCCCTGGTGACCAGGGGAACTCAGATAGCAAACTATCATGGACTGAGTGTACAGTACACAGAACCACATACTGCTTCTCCCCATGGCACTTTAGAGAGCCTTTGGAAGATGGTTCCTTTAGCATCATCTTTGTAATTTACTAATGGAAGTCCTTAGCTCTCCCTTCCTCCTAAGGCAGCTTTCCATTTATTTGTTTGCATTTTTCAAATGCTCTCTAGTTCCCCTAGGTGACTACACATGAAAGAGGAAGGAAGTGGGCCAATGAGCTGAAGGAGTCCTTCCTCCCCTTGCCTCACTTCCTCATCAAATCATTGGGGAGTATTCCGTTGAAAGAGTGCCTTGTTTTAATAAATGAATCTCCTTCTTCTCCTAATTATTTTTATTATCACCACTGTTATAATAAAATTCACATAGTATAGCTAAAGATTTAACTAGAGTAATATCCACAGAAGGGAAGAACAATGGGGGAATTAATGAACTAGATCCTCATTTGTGTTTCTGTAGGCGAAGATGATAATTTGTTGGCTTTAATAAGCTCCTGGATTGAATTGTTAGTGAAGGCCAGTGCTGCTAGGTTTGGGTGCCCAGTGGGTGAAAGTCAGATACTTTTGTGTGAATTTGAAACACATTTTCATTTCTTAATGGTCACTATTACTAACCAGATAAGAGAAAGACTTAGCTGCATAAAACAAACACATGATTAGTTTTGACAACAGAAGCTTAAACAGGACGTTAATTAGCAGCCATAGAGTTGGGAAGGTTCTGGATGGGAACAATTATACAGACAAACCCACAAGTATGGCTACAATGTGCCAGGGTCCCATCCCTTACCATATGGCTTCAGTCTGGCAAATGGCTCGTTGGCAATTCATTACCATAGCGCTTGGAATCAGGAGTGACTCCTTTATGATTAGCCAATTCATTATGCTATCGTTGGTAGCTCAAGGAGGCTCTAAGGGCTTGTCTCTCCCTGTTGTGTTATTTTAAGGACATATGACAGGGAAGGTACAGCCCTCCCTTACCCAGCTGCCTCAAAGTCCTGTTTGCTGGGAAGTTTGTTGGAATCGAGATAGAATCTTTCAAAAGAAAACAAACAAGCAGAAACTCCCCACAGTCATAAACTGTAACCACGCTGGAACTATTGAAACATTCCAGCAGATAAAAACAAAGACTTCCTCCTCTGTCCTCCGTCCTACTGAGGCTGCCTGGCCAACCTGTGAATCCACTTCTCTGGAGCAATGAGATGGAGGACAGATAAGGACTAACGACCATCAGACCCCAAGACAGGAAGCAAGGTCTCCAGAAGGGGCTCTGCTGTTAACTCACTTGGGAAATTAGCTCCATCCTGCAAATGTCTGTCTTTTGTCTTATCTTCTCCCCAGTGCTGTGGGAGCATCGTGTGATAGGCTCTCCAGTGAGGAAAATGACCCTGAATCCACAAAGCGCATGATGCTGAAACAGACGAGTATACCACCTATGAGTATCGACCGTTGGAGAGTATTTTAATTCATTAGCACATGTGGTTAAGGGAGATTCAAACAACCAGCCACACTGGGACCCACTACCACCAGGCTCTGCTTCTTTTATCGTTGGAATTTTGACCAGGGTCACCCACAAAGAGTACGCAGGCCTCTGAGTAAAGTTTTTAAAAAGTGGAGATCAGACCTGGAAGTATAAAGTTCACAGAGTCCAAAGCTTAACGGGGACGCTAGAATGTCCAAAGATGCATAAAAATATTAAGACAGAATATTACGATGTCATGTAGACCCAAACAGAAAGAACAGAAAAGGAAGGGAGGGCAGATACGAACTAAGCATTGGGTTAAACTGCTGTGGTTTACTGAGCAGGTGGCTGGGGAAAGTTCTGTGTTCCCAGAAGACAGTTCTGAGGGAGTACAGAGCCCAGGTCCCGTTTGGTTAGCATGAGTAATGTGGAGAGATGTTACAGAGCTTGCTCTCTACAACCCACTGCAGCCCACTCCCTAAATCTACAGAAGAAGTTTGCTAGTAAAATCCCAGCACTGAGTCCGGGTTGAGTTTACTAAAGACATAAAGACCAGTCACGAACACATATCCCTCCTGGGTCATCAACATGACCTAAGTACACCTACCACACTCAACGGTACTTATGCGCTCGATTAATTCTAATTTCGTTTTCTTCTTTGACTTCATAAGGACTCTGAGAAATATTTTCTGTGGGCCAGGTCTATGGAGAGAGCTACCTAGGGGTGTTTACAAAGATGCCATTTTCGTGCAATAAGTTTCTCTGGAGTTGGCGGCAGAAATATTTAAAAAGAGAAAGGAGTTTAAGCACCAGTCTTTGGAAATGAAAGCAAACAAAACAGGTCCTTCTTAGACTCTGTACTCTGAAAGACGCCCTGATAGGAGAGAAAGGAGTGACAGTGAGGTTCTTTAAGCCTCATTGGTCCATCTTCACAGCAACTGATGGGAAACTCGACTCTGTGGACCAGCTGAACTCTGCTGCGATCTTCCTCGAAGCCGTGTAATCTGTCTACCGGAAGGATGGCAGAGGTCAGAACCCAGCCTTTGCTTAAAGAATGCTAAAGAATAGACCTGCATAGTTTTTCATTTAATCGCCCCGGTGACCATGATGCAACAGTGGTGCCCACATTTATGATGCATAGGGCTGCAGTGACCCTTCTCAGCAGCACATTGCAGCCACGGCACCGTTCCAAGGCAAATGGAGTCTATTAGATGCGTCTCCTGACCCTCTGAGTTCAAGCAAACATGCTCAGTATGCCAGATGCCCTCCTGGGCTCTGTGGTATGAAGAGGGGGTTCACAGATGTTGTCTTACAGGACTTTTGGTTTCCCCCTTCTGAGATTATCTACATTAGAAGCAAATGGGAACTTTCCCCAAAGGGATATTTTTGTTGCGCCCCACTTCTACCTCCCGAATCTGATATCTACCTCATCTTCCAGGGATGGTAGGAATTTGTCTAAGAAGTCATTCACTATGGGGGAAGTTAACTGTGGGAAGTCATGGAATGAAGTCTTCCTGCCTTCGTGGAACTCTGTTATCCTCTAAGTGCTATGGACAACCCAGATGATGGCGGTGGTATATGCTTGTAACTCCAGCCTTTGGGAAGCAGAGGCAGCGGGATCACTACAAGGTTGAGGCCAGCCTGGTCTACATAGCAAGTTCAGGCTAGCCAGGGCTACACTGTAAGATATTTGTTTAAGATTTTGAGTCTTTTATGTATTCTAGATCTTAACTTAGTGTTGGATAAATAACTGGCAGATGATTTCTTCCATCCCATGGGCTTCATAATTTCCTGATTCCAGTTTCCTTTGTGGGACAGAAAACTTTCAGTTTCATGAGATTTTTGTCTGTAGATTCGTGCTCTTTTTTCCCTGTGCAAACTCCTTACCGGTGCCTACAAGTCCAAGCACATTCCCTACTTTTCCTTCTCATACTGATGTCCTTGGTCCATTTGTAGCTAAGCTTTGTGCAGGTTGAGAGATAGGGATCTACTTTGATCTTTCTACATGTTGGGATCCATTTACCCCAGCACCATTTGTTGAACATGTTATCTTTTGTCCAAGGCACAAAGTCCTTGGAGTCTTGGCAAAAACCAGGTAACTATAGTTGTATGGGTTTATATCTGGGTCCTTAATTCTATTCCTCCAATCTAAGCATCTGTTTCGTGCCAGCACCATGCTACTTTTATTACTATAACTCTGTAGTATCATTTGAAATGGTGTATGGTTGGTGATTCCTCCCATGATATCCTTTTGCTTCAGAATTACTTTGCCTATCTGTAGTCTTTTGTGCCTTCATATAAAGTTTTGGATTGCTTTCTTTCTGTCTGTGAAGGAAATTTTTAAAAGGAGAAATAACAAGTATTTAGGAAACACTTTAAAACATGCTCAACGTCCTTAACCACCAGGGAGAGGCAGATTAAAACTACTTTCAGATCCCATCTCGCTCCAGTCAGAATGGCCGTCATCAGGCAAACAAATGTCAACAAATGCTGACTTGGATGTGTAAAAGGGGAATCCGTCTACACTGTTGATGGGAGAGTAAAGCAATGCTCACACGTTGGAACTCAGTCTGGAGGTTTCTCAAGAAGCTAGATATAAAACTACCACGCGATTCAGCTGTACCATTCCAGTGCATGTACCCAAAGGATGTTAGTTACCCTGCTGCAGAAGGTAATTTTACAACCATGTTCATTGCCACTCTATTCACAATAGCTAGGAAGCAGAATAGACCTAGATTTCTACTACAAGATCAGTGCAAAAGAAAGATGAATTTTGTAGGTCAGTGTATGGCTCAACCCGCACCAGAGATGTTCCCTCTTTGAACAAATGATAACTATCATGAAAACCACAACTGAAGAACACATAATGAATAAAAGACTTTAAAGGGTCAAAATGGGATGATTCTGCCTCTCACTGCTCAGGGATCTATGTATAAATGGAGGTAGAAAGAGTGCAAAAGCCTGAGGTAGTGGATGGCTTTAAGGAAATTACGTGTCTATGCACCATAGAACAGATGTACATATGAGACATATGAGCTCACAGACATCGTGATCCATGCACAAGGCCTGTACAAGCTCAAGGTAGACAAGAATCCCAGAATAGGAGAGAGGACATGATCCCCAACCTGCAAAGAAAACTGTGGTACATATACACAATGGAATATTACTCATCTGTAAATAGAAGTAACAATGGACTTTGCAGGTAAGCGGCAAGAACTAGAAAACTAGAAAAATCATACCGAGTGAAGAGGACCTGACAGACAAATGTCATATTTGTATGTATTTTCTACATGCATCCTAGATTTAAATTGTTTTATGTGTTTAACTTGGAGCACAAGTGGAAGTCACAGAGTGGCACTGAGGGAGCCCATGATGGGAACAGGGGGTTAGTAGAACACAGAGAAAATGTAGGAGGGAGGTGGAAGCCTGGAAATGGACCGGCTTAAGCAGGGAGAGGCTGGGAGTCTAGCAGGGTATGAATAGGCATGGATTGTTCCTCACAACGGTCGTGCTATGACCAAGACACACTGGCTTCCTTTCTCTCAAGACTCTTTCCTTTTCCAAGGACACTTCCTTCACTTGACACATCTAGGAAGATAGAGCTGTACCAAAGACTCTATTCCACTCTAGGAAGATATTTTACAGCTCTGAATAGGTCTCAGCTGTGTCCCAGATCCTTTCTAGAGGCATCTCCTTTACCTGCAGTGCCATGAGTAGAGACAGTGCCATTCTCTACCTGGCCATGTGGTGTAGCATAGACACTTCCACTGAAAGGATTTCAGCTACATAGCAATGTGCACATTTTCTGGAGAGATCATATTATATGATATTTATTTTATAGGCATACTTTCAGGATATAATTAGTTCAGAAAGCTGGTAAACATGAGGCTGTGTCTTAGTTTGGGTCTCCTTGCTTAGCTGTAGCACCATAATCATAAAAGCCCCTTTAGGGGAATGTTTATGGGCAGGGCAAGTGCACGGCCACATTGTAATTTGCTGGGCTGAACACTTGGACAGGCTTCTGGTGCCTTTGAGGAGTCATTTTGTTGATGAGCTTGAATTTGAATCCTTATTTGTTCCTTACTCTCTTTGAGATCTTCTCTTTGAGAAGGTCTATCTTCTCTAACTCTTAGGCAAATGAAATAATCAACTCACCTAGAGGGTATCGTTTGGTGTGTTGACTGGAAAAGTAGAGGTGGCTTTCTTATTTAAATAAATGTTAGCTTTTCTCCCATTTCCTTACTGTCCTTCCTTTCCATCAGGAGTCCAAGAGCTCTCACCTCACTTTCATGCTCCTCCCCTTCCCTCTTCTCTCCCCTCCCCTCTCCTCTCTTTTTCTTACCTCTCCTCATTTCATCTCTCTTCTCTCCTCCCCTCTTTTCCACTCCTCCTCTCCCCTTCCATTTACTCTCCTCTCTTCTCACCTCCCTTCCTGTCCCATCCCTTTCCCTCTCCTCTCTTCTCCTCTCCTCTCCTTTCTTCTTCCCTCATCTTTTTCTCCTTTGGTTCTCTCCTCAATCCCTACTACTCAGCCCCAGCTGGTAATAGAAGTATCTGGAAGCAGGTAATGCTCAGTGGGGTCGGAGAGATCTTCGGATTGGTAAAGTGTGTACCTTCCAAGCACAAACACACAACTTTGATGACAAAGCACCCCCCTGAAAAGCTGGGTGTGGGGATGTGTGCTTAGAATCATTGTGCTGAGGCTCTCTGGGGTCCACTGGCCCCATCACCTAGACTGTTCAGCAAGCCCCCAGTCAGTGAGAGACCCTGCCTTAGAAAGCAAAGTAGATGGGTACCTGAAGAATGACACGCCAAGCTGACCTCTATCTTCCACATGCAGGTGCACATACACACATACACATGGGCACACAGAAACATGCACACACACAGGACACCAGCACAAATGAAACGAGGGTACATGAGAATGGTTCTAGTCTCCATGTTCTGTTTCAGGACACTGGTAAAATGGACGGGATGCATCTGCTAGAGACCAGGGACATTCCTGTATCAGGGCAAAGCTGGGACTTCAGTGATAGAGCATTTTATAGCTACCCAGCACATCAGAGACACCCTAGTGCTCCTTGGGGTGAGCCTGAATATAGGCCAAGTGGCTGGGGTGGTTGTTTCCACAGAGGATAATCTTTCTCACACACTGTATTCTTCCTCTCCCTGCCTCCTCTTAAAAACATAAGTAGCCAAGTGGTATCAATTGATGTGCTGCTTCTTATAATTACATTATCCATGATTAACTCACTGGAGTCTAATTTCACTGTAGAGTTATTTGGTAGGAAAGCTCTATTACTGGGCACGGTGGGACTCTTGTGAGCACAGCCTTAACTCTGTTGGATGCATGGCGCTCAGTTAATGTACTTGGAAAGGGACAAGGATGAGGATGAGAAATGGCGGCTCCCCTGTCTTGCTGAGCTGCAGAGTCCTTCCACATTTATTATTTCATTTGGCGCTAACACTAGCTGTATGAGGTAGCACGGTTGTCACTCTCATTTCCAGTGCACACACTGGGGAGTGGAACCAGGTCAAATCATAACTCAGTGCCCTAGATGGATGAAAACTCATATAGCATCCTGCTGGTCCCTCTCCCAATACACCACATCTCTAGGGATATTGATCCACGATTTTAGTTGAAGTAATTTTTTTTTCAGTATAAATGCTCCTTCGTGAAGAAGGGCAGGGCTGCGTTGTGATGAGATGAAAGTCTTGTAAGCCGGAAGATGGGGTAAACACATGCAACTTGCTGCACATTGCAGCTCAGTAATGCAGTGTGCACTATGGCTGTTTCCAGAGTTGTGCAAACCGTGTGTTCCTAGCACTGGAGGCAAACACCACATAGCTTATCACCAGTTGAGGGAAAGAATAAAATTCAAAGTGCCTTTTCCACTGAACGTTCTTTGCATTTAAATCTCTGTCAATCCAAAGCCTTAACTAATTTCCCACGCTGTCTGTCCCGTTGCCTGGCAGGTTCTTGGTGCTTGCTGTCTTCTCTTTTCCAGTGGGGGAAAGAGCCTGGCGGTCCCTGACTTCTCTTTCCTTACCCTTTTCTTGAAGCATTTGCTATATTAAACGTGTAATGGTGGATTCGTTTTGCTTTTTAATTAAACAAATAAAACACTACCCATATAATTGAATTCTTTTCTTGTTCTCCATGAGCCCATTTTACCTCATTTCTGGAAAACATTCCCTGGAACTTGTTTGCATCATTCTGTGCTTTTATGCTTTTATTACGCATGTCTGAAATACATTCAGTGATACTGTTTTATGTTTTACATGTAAGTGTTACATTAAAATGGTTTGCTATCTATAAGTCTGTCTGTCTGCCTGCCTGCTTGCCTATCTATCTATCTATCTATCTATCTATCTATCTATCTATCTATCTATCTATCTATCTATCTATCTATCTAACCATCCATCCATCCATCCATCCATCCATCCATCCATCCATCCATCCATCCATCCATCCATCCATCTATCTATCTATCTATCTATCTATCTATCTATCTATCTATCTATCTATCTTTTTATGTATCTATCCTGTTTAGTGATGGAGATGAAATCTAGGGCCTTATGCGTGTTAGGCAAGGGCTCTGCCAATGGCCTTTCCCTCCCCACCACCAAATAGTTTGATTTTAAAACTCAGTTTAGATTTTTAAAGGCCATCTTTCCACACATACGTGCACAGCTCGTGAATGTTCACTTTTGAAGTATCCACACATTCTCCATTGTCCTGTCAATGTACATGTGGGGTGCCTCAGCTTTTGGTATTACAAAAATGTCTCAATAAACATTAGTTTACATATCACAATATATTTCTAGATATTGTAGCATAAACTAGCTGGGTTAGGGCATGCAACTCCTCCCTTCTAAGAGTTATTAAAAATAATCTGAAGTCTCTTCAGGGTGACAATACCTTCTTGACATCATCAAGATAATTTTAACTTCCCAAAATTATAATATGCTTTTTTGGGGGGGACACTGGGGATCAAACGCCCCAAACATGCATGCATTGTTTTCTTCCTGGATCTTCTGGTTCTCTCCAGTGTCTTCTGTATCCCCCACTTCTATCATACTCTTAGATCATCTTTTTTGATACCAGAGAGTCCCTTGTGCTTATATGCCATATCAAAACATTTTTGACAGTCATTGACCCTTTTAACTTTCACATGTGTTGCTTATTCTTTTAATAAACTGCTACTTCCTTCCAGTCTGCAGAACTCTCTACCGTCCTGTTCATTCCAGTGGCAACCTGCCAAAGTCTAGGTCCCAGCCATCTAGACATCTCTGTTATAAATGCATTTCTGGTCTTGGCTGAACCACATGACTCCTTGGCATTTATTTTCTTAACTGACCTATACCCGCCTGGTGCAGTTTCTGAGCGGATCAAGTGAGATAAAGGTGTGAGAACGTTCTTGTGAGCTCATAATAACAAGTCAAATCTAGAAAGGGCTAACCACCGTAACCTCAGCATGCTCTGTGACAAACTTACAGCTCAGACCATCTCCCCATTAGTCTTCTCTACACTTCCTGATGCTCCTTCCTCCCAAACTTCTAGCCCTGCTATACGAGGCTCCTTTCCCTTCTGGCTTCAGCTTATTAATGGGCTAGAGACAGCTAACATGCACAGACCCTGGATGCTGGGTCAGACTCGCACTCCGTGGCATCAGGCACTCATACTCTGAGAGTCTTAATTTC
This sequence comes from Rattus rattus, assembly GCF_011064425.1. Lineage (NCBI taxonomy): Eukaryota > Metazoa > Chordata > Mammalia > Rodentia > Muridae > Rattus > Rattus rattus. The sequence goes on along the minus strand of NC_046168.1, from coordinate 53,833,250 downwards.
TTTACCTGAACAAAGGACATGATACCTATCCCACCCATCAGTGCCATGAAATTGAAAAGAAAGTGTTAAGTAGAGGTACTTGATGAAATGGAGGCTCTGTAGAAATCACAGGTACCATGGGTACTTTTACTGACATTTGCCTGTGTGAAATGCCCTGAGTTACCTGTGTCACTTGGATCAAAGCATATTGTAGAACCTAACTCATTTTCTTAGCAAGCATCATTGGCCAAGTGCGATGTCTACATATTATTTTAGAAGATGTAGAAATTCTCTCTTTAAATTAACAATAATGATAATAATAATAATGGTTGTTATTAAGATAGGATTTTACTATGTAGATCTGATGACCTTGAACTAATAATCTTCCTCTCCCTGACTCCCTAACCAGGTACACAGTGTATATAGTGTGCATGTGGTGCATGTGTGTGTGTGTGCTTTGTGTGTATATATGATGTGTGCGTGTGTGTGTGTTTTGTGTGTATATATGGTGTGTGCGTGTGTGTGTTTATATAGTATGTGATGGTCTCACTTTCCACTTTCTTTTAAGGCAAGTACTCTGTTGTTTCTTCCACTTCACGGTGTACTGCAGGCTAGCTGCTCTGTGAGATTCCAAGCGGCTCTCCTGTCCACCGGGCCACTAGGATTATAGATAGGCATCTGGCTTTATGTGGATTTTCAACATAGCTCATCAGGCTTGAGTGGCAAGCACTTTTATCCACTGAGCTATCTCTCTGGCCTCTGGAAGTCTCTTTGGTAAGTATAGTTTCCTGACTTTGTGGTCTGGATGTGTGGAAAAGTAGAGGTGGGTGAGTGGTCCTTGAAGTTTGTCTGGAAAGACAAGCAGAGCTACCTGTAGGCAGATACTCAGCACTGATCTGAGGGAGTGAGAACCCTGTGGGTGCAAGGGTGGAAACAAATCAGTCTTTGTCCCTCCTTGCTGAGTGTGGACTCGATTCAGTTAAAATGAGGCCTGAGGTCAGCCCTGCGATAATGTGAGCGTACCTCCCCTGGAGTGAGCATATGGCTCTGCCCTACGTCTTTCTGACCCTTGTATCTCTCACTCCTGTGCCAGGATCAGCCTTGGACTTGGGCCAAATGACATTCATGGGCCAGATGATACAACACCATAGCCTGTTCCTCAATCTATTAATAATACAGAATGTCCTTTCCTCGGTAATTAAGTTCTTGCCTTTAGTTCTATTGAAACAGAATTTCTCATCAGTGCTCCACCCCCTCCCCTGGCTGACCTTGCTTTCAACTCAATTGAGAAGTTGTTGGGTCCCTCAGTTCCCATCACGACTGCCTACCCTGCCTGTGCCAATAGCCACTTCTCCGTTGTAGTTTAGACAGAGCCCTGGCTTTCTGACTTAGCGTTGGATCTTAGTCCAATAATTCATCATCTGTGCTTTTAATAATAGAGCCAACACCATTGATCTTCTTCTACTCCTGTGTTGTCCTTGCCCACTCTTGCTTGACTTTTCATGCAGTATTAGTAAAATTCCACTCCTCTTCCAAATCCTGTCATGTCTAACCTTAAAATATAGATGAAATGCAAGGTTCTTTCCCTACTGATTTTTAGTCTTTACTTCTAGGACCACTCTGTGCTTTCTTTCCAACTGTCTTATTCCAAATAGACTACAGCCAACTCTGTTTTTCTTCTTTTCACATGAAAACATGAAGCTTAGGAATGGATTTTATGGGTGCAGCTTGCTTGGATTCTTCTACTCAGGTAAAGGACGCATTGCCCTAGCACTTGCAAGTTGTTCTCAGAGGAGAAGGGATTGGTATACCCTTCCTTAACAGGGTTGATCACATCTTGTGATTGCTTGATACTGTCAGAAGAATCGGGGGTGGGGAAGTGTGGGTGTGTGGGAAACAGCTTAAAGATTCAGGCACTCATGACAATCCCACTTCAGAGATATCTATGTGATGAATAGAGGCTTTGTGACACATCTGAAGCCCTCTCTTCCTTGAGAGCATTCTTGCCACCTTCTCATCCCCTGCAAAAGCTTGTGATGAGAGCATATCTTTAACATAAAAGCTTCCATCTCAGAGGCTGATTCCAGAGGACCTCAGCTTGCAACAGGAATCCACAAATTTTCCTTTCTTAGCCAATGCACTATTAACTTACCATGCTTTTTGTCTTCTCCCTGAGATAGACGAATTAGTGCCTTCCTCCACTCAAAGATGTGCATGTCTGTGTCCCTATCAAACTGTGCATATTGCGTCTTAGGAGTCAAAAGGATTAAAAACTTAGATCTAGTCCAGTCATGTGAGGCCTTAAAAGCAGAAAATTGCTTCCAGTTGTAGTTGGAAATATGATTAGAGAATGGTCAAGAAAAATGGAACGTTATCAAAGTCAGAGATGGAGAAAGAGGTCAAAAGGCAAAGGAGCAGAGGCAGCTCTTAAAAACTGAAAAGGGAAAGTAAATGGGTTGTTCTCAGAGTTTAGAAAATGGAACCCAGTCTTGCAAGTATCTTGTTTTTAGTCAGTGAGAACCGTATTAGACTTCCGAACTACAGCATTCTATGGTTGTTTTAAGTCTCCAAGTCTGTGGTAACTTGTTACATTTGTAGGCTAAAAAAGATTTATTTATTATTTACATAGTGTTCTGCCTGTGTATGCCTGCAGGCCAAAAGAGAGCATCGGATCTCATTACAGATGGTTGTGAGCCACAGTGTAGTTGCTGGGAATTGAACTCAGGACCTCTGGAAGAGCAGTCAGTGCTCTTAACCTCTGAGCCATCTCTCTAACCCTCAAGATTCTCCTTAACACCTGTCGTTTTTGATGACCTTGGAAGTGCGTGCACTTTCATTTTCTCATTTATAAATAAAAAAAAATTGGGTCACATGCTGTAAACCTCCTTATATGTCAACATTGAGCCCAAGCATAGTGATTAATGGATTTTGTCTTTTACTTGTTATTAATGGACTTAAAATTAAAATTTAAACATCTCATTCTGAGAATAAGTCATTAAAAGCTATCCATACCAAGACTAGAAAGCAGACTATTGTGTCCTGACTGTAGAGACAATGAAGTCAGTCATTATTTATGACGATGATTATTAATTTATGTGTGTGTGCATATGCGTGTGTGTGTGTGTATGCAGACTGTGTGTGTGTGTGTGTGTGTGTGTGTGTGTGTGTGTGTAAGGACATGCCATGGTACATGTATGGAGGTCAGAAGTCAGAGGTCAAAGGAACATTTAGGAGTCAGTTCTTTCCACCATGGATTTTAACATATCAGAGTCGGGTCACTAGGCTTTTACAGCAAGAGATTGTACCCACAGACCCATCTTGGCAACCCTTTGTCATCATTTGTAGTCTCTTAAAACGTGTTCCTAACCTGAATTTTGTCAGGAAAGGCAGAGCACTATAAAGGGGTGACATAGAGCTTCATTTGGCTCTTTTAGCTTCCAAGTAGAGGTAATCACTAGAGTTTCCACTTCTTTAACTGGTCTCTGTTAACCATAAGATAATAATGGCAATAGCACAGTGATTGTGGTGATCATTCTCTATGCTGATCTTCCTTCCTTCCTTCCTTCCTTCCTTCCTTCCTTCCTTCCTTCTTCCCTTCCTTCATTCTTAAAATAATAAAACAGGTAAATTTTAACCTATTATACATATATTCATTACTAAAAATTAAAATCACAAGATTTCCTTCTATTATAGACTTCTAAAAGCCACAAAATGTAACAACCCTCTCTGATTATTATTACTTTCTAACAAAACTGCTCCTAAATCCATTTACAACCTTCCAAGTTATTTACTTCACTTCAGACTTGAAGCTTCTAAAACATATGAGAATAAAGGAGACTCTTTGGCACTTCTTTCCTGTTAAATCAAAACACAAAGCTACAATGAAAGTCATTCAGTGCATTTAAACTGTACACATCCCTTAAAGATGGCTGGTGACAGGTTTGGAAGAGATTCTCCAGAACCAAAAATAATGAAAGAGAAACACATCTCTGAGCTTATATATGCAGATTATTCAAAAATTATTGTTGCAATATAATTTCTTAGAGTAGCTTTCCTACCTACTGTATGGCACTGGTATCTTAATTGTTATCTGTTATAACATCTATTGTCCTGTGGCTCCCCATGGAAAGAGATCCAGTAGTATTTGATGTCAGGTCTAAGATCAGTGACTACTACTTTCCTTTCTCACTGACACCTACTTGCCTCTCCTAAGTGGCTACTTTTTCTCTCTGTGTTGGTATAGAGTGGCTGGTATGGTTATCAATAAGTCAATCCATTTGTGCTTGGCAATACAGTCATTTTCATCAGTGACCTTAAGACAACAATGACAGTGATGTAGATGCCTTTCTCAACCCGAAGCTGATAGAGATTACTAGAGGCTCTAAAGCCTGAGCCAGGACTCTCCCAACTCAGGTCCTATTCATACACAAGTCACGGAAGTTGATGGAGATTATTAGTGGCTCTATCCTCTGTCTCATGCATCCCTCTCAGTGCCAGATCCTCTCATTTATTTTTGATGTGTAATTAGAAACTTTCCCCCTATGATTTTGCAGAGAAGGCGGTGATATGATTATGCTAGCTCCTATCTGTAGGAAAGAAAAATTGAGTGGAAAAGACATGCTCAAGGGGGAAGCCTTCTTACAGGATCCACTTCTTTCAGTTCTGTTTCAGTTCCCAAGGTGCTCCAGTGATCTCAAGAGTGAAAACCGATTTTAACTTTTCATTACACTATTACTATTTATAATGGCTGGTTTCAATGCCAGAACCACAGCAACAAATTTTAGCAAACACTCACAGTGTCCTTGGTCTTGGTGGTCTTGAGAACTTCTATTTAGATGACTTCAAGTGGTCAAAAGTAGCCCTAAAAAGATACTAGAGGTTAGAAACATTGGGACATCTAAATTACTTTCTTTATTTAATGATACCTATGATACCTTAGAAAATTGTGAATGATAATTTTATTTAGAGAAAACACAGAGATTGAAGAACAAGATCTACACATAAAATACTCTTAACTCATAGAACAGTTATATTTTTAATTTCTTTTTGTCTACATGGATATTCGTCTGTAGTTTGAAAAGGGGGTCACACTGTATGCATGGCTTTATGGTATCATTATATCTAATTGAGTTGATATTACAGGTAACTTTTAGCAATAAACAGACTTCAGCTGGCAGACAGCATCTCAGATGGCTTTGGGTGGTTACCGAAGAGATGAACCATGTTAAAGTCAAAACAAACAGGATAGGGTGAAAGTGTCGAGATTGAGATGAAGGGACAGAAACTGACTCTGCCTTTTGTGTGACTCACCCTCCCTTGCTCTCTGGCTTGCTTGTGGTAATGGAGCCATTTTATGAACTGCCCTACAGAAGTGCTCACATAGCAAGCAACTGAGGGAAACCCCTGATGCACAGTCCACAAATGAAGGAATCCTGGCAAAAACCTCCCTAGTAAACTTCCAAGTGCATCCTTTCCTAGTCCGGCAACGAAACAACTATGGTTCCCGAAAACATCTGCACTGCAGTTTTGTGAGAGATTCACGTCAGAGCTCACAGGGAAGCCATGTCTCTGACCTGATGAAATTCTAGCTAGTGCTTTTGTTGTTTTAAGCTAACGGAAGGTGCAGCCATGCATAGTACAGTGCACACAGTGTTTAGTAGATGGCTAATGTTTCAGCTGTATTGCAGTTCACCAAATATTTTGCTGCTGCACAGTTTGGCTCTTTTATTTCTTTTCCTATTATAAAGGAGGCTGCAACGAATAGCATTGTAGCATAGGTCAAAATATAATTTGGGGGTTATTTTCAACCAACCCCCTTTAGACTGTATCTCCATGTAAATCAGTTGGAAACCTAAACTAAAAACAAAACAAAACAAAAAGTTTGATTCCTGAAAAATTACTAGTTATTTTGACGTTAAGCAGTATTCAAAATAGCATTGTTTCGAAACCAGTCTGATGAGTTCAGTCACCCTAAAACCTTTATCTTTATCTTGAGTGAACACTGATGTTCTGACCATGGAGTGATGCTCACGTTTTTCAGGAACTTTGGAAGGGAGAGCAACACCACGGAATGGGAAGCAAATACCAGGTCAGGCTATTTTGAAAATGTTCAGCCTATTTAAATTACCTAGGACGTTGTCAATAAATTCAGATTTTATGGTACCAAGCTGGATGGGCTGAATTCAATAGCTATTCTTTTGGAGGCATTCCCTATACATAGATAACACCACCATTTCTGAACCGCAGTGTCTCATTGTTGGGGACGAATGCATATTTTAATGAATGCTATATATTTTAACAGATTCCAAACCCTGCAGTTGGTTGAGGCTAAGGGTGCATTTTTAGGATCCAAATAAGTAAATAAATGAGGAAGAAAATGTGTGCTAATTGCGGTAATTTGTGATACTTTCAAATTCTTAATTAAGAAATAAAATAGGATCATTAGCCATGACCACTGTGGATGGCACACATAGATCACCATTATAACCAGATGCAGTCCTTGCCATAAATGACATAACAGGGAGAGGTCACTGGCACATTATAGCCACAGAAAAGGAGGCAAGAGAGCTATACAGAAGGTCCAGACATTGTAAGTGTCACTTCCTTGGCCCAGGAATTGCATTATTCTGAAACCATTGCTTCTGAGCTTGGAGGCCTGCCTCTTCCTCCAATTTTCTGGAATATATTCTTCCTTCAAGCTTCATAAAACATCTCTGAGCCTAGCCAGCAACTGTGTTAACAACTCCACTGATCTCCCTATCTTTCTTCCCTCTCCCCAGCTGCAGGCGGTGTGGGGACTTGGACTCAGGTCTTTGCCTATCTCATTTTCCTGATGAACTAGTATTTTCAACAAAGGAGGGAAGAAAATAAGGATATGGCTTCTAATTAGAGCCATTTTTATTTGTGCTGCATTTTAAAATTTAAGCATTATCTTTTCAATAAGTCACACAATTTGTCATTAAAAAACTCATTTCTAGGACAAGAGAATACCCAGACAGTAACTGGGATTGTTTCCGTAAATCAGGGTGACGGGGAAATATCCAGAGAAGTCCCTAGGGTAGAGGTTGGGTGAGGGTAGGCACTGATTTTCGGGTATGTAAGAGAATGCTGTTTTTCCATATAAAATATGAGGATACTATATGTCTGGGAGAAGGGAGAGCGATGATGCCGGTTATGGGCAGAGATGAAGAGAGCCACTCATCATGTTTTTGCCGACCGCCATGCATCTCCTTGGCCTTTTCTTTCCTGAGATGCTTTGCATCTAAGTGTGGATGCCGGGGTAGGTGTGGACACTCCTTGAAGGCAGGCACAGGCAGGTGTGGGTAGTCAACTACAGTTAGCTTAGCAGTGAGCAGGGTGTTAGTCTGAACAATTTGAAGAATTCTGAATGAGTCAAGACAAAGGAAAAGAGAAATGAAACCATCTGTGGGTTATTTCTAAAAGGGCCAGTTCAGTGTGGGATTAGATGTTTGAATATTCTGAGCAGGACCTAAGAGAAGCCTGGAACCAAAATCTAGCTCTTAGGTATCTATTGTTTCCCTTTGATGGAAGCCAGGAGAGCAGTCTGAGACACTCTTCTAGCACTCAGGAAACAGATGGTCAAAGGCTCTTTCTTTTGAAAAAGGAAGCTAGCGGGAATCCTGAACTCTGGTAGCTGTACTGACTTAAGATCATCCTTTCTAGAGGAGGTTACCCAACCCTCAAACCCCTGAATCTAAAACCCTAAAGAATTCACAAGGAATGAAATAAGTCCTCGTATTTTGTACCATCCCCTTTCTTGAGGAATCCTTGCTTAATGCCTGCATCTGGACACAGTTCTGGCCACCTGTGTGCTTTAGGGGCACTGCTGTGTGGGATGTGAATGTTATCAACATTATTGACTGAAATTGGGGTACAAAGGGACTGTTTTTTTTGTCTTTAATTTTCTAAAAATGTGCACTAAAGAGGGAAGGAGCCTTGCCAATTTCAGAGGCAAGCCAAGCAGAAACAAATCAAAAACATACACATAAATACTGAGACTAGAGATTAGATTAGGGTTTCACAAAAACCCAGCACATAAAGTGCTCCTATAGAATTCACTGATCCTTTAGGTTCCTGGGTATCAGGATACAATTTACTTAGCCCAAGGAGAGCAGGAAGCTAAGAAGATCCAACAAAGATGGATGAAGTAGGCTAGAAATGTCTGAGGTATGAGAAGGTCCCGGGAGGTCTCACCCATGCTGTGAAGAATTGGGAGCATTCTTTGTTAAAGGAAGTCCTTCAACACAGGCTTCTCTCTGCCCTTACATCTGATAAATATTTGCTTGCTTTTGTACATCTTCATCTTGTTTAACAAATATTTCCAGACAACTGCCTCCTTCCCCAGTACAGCCTTAAGTGGTGGAGATTCAGGGGCGGACAGTTAGAGAATGCACAGCTCTGTCGAAGGAACATCTACTTTTAATACAGCCGTGTTCAGCCATCCCTGTCTGCCTCCCTTCGATTCATTTCAAAACACCAAGGAAAATGTGAACCAGAAACACAGGACCCACCTTTGTGGAGGAAGGCCCGCCAAAGGCAATGCGCTTGCAACTCTAGCCAGCGGGTGCTGGAAGATCTGCCCAAAATCTCAAACAAAGTGGGCAGAGCCCAGAGTTTGTGAAAGAGGGCAAGAGGGAAACATCTTTGGGAGGATACATGATCTAAAGTGAAGGGGCAGTCTGCAAAAGTAGTCCTAGGGCCTTGTGAAGAGGTAGAGACATGGGAATTCAAATAAGCAGACCATGTGTAGGCTCAGCATCTAAGTACACCTATTGGAGAAGAAGGCCAGAGGAGAAAACGCTCATATCCATCAGTCTTGCAACCATCAATCTCTCCTTTTCTTGGGGGAAGATAGAAAGGGTGAAATTAACTCATGAAATAGTCATGGCCCCACATGTGGTAGGTGGTATCGTAAACAAAGCAGACCATGCTGCGTGTACTCATGGGTCCTTCCTCCCCCAAAACTTGCTGCAAAACAGATGGGTTAAAGAGAGTTGTTACGGTCAACTATTAGGTGGAATTAAAAAAAAACTTATCAGATAATATTATGAAGATATTATAATAGAGGAATTGAGATAAAAGCACAGACAAAGAACACATACCAAATCATGTTGCCATCAAGAAAAAGGAAACCAGGTATGCTAAGAAAATTACCATAAAACCAACAAACATGTCAGTACGACAGACTTTAATAAAGAAAACAGCTTAAGTAAAATAAGAAATCTCCGAAGAAAAGAAGAGGGAGGAGGAGGAAGAAGAGGAGGAGAGAGAGAGAGAGAGAGAGAGAGAGAGAGAGAGAGAGAGAGAGAGAGAGAGAATGAATGGACAAGCACAACCGAACGAGCCTAAGAAAGAAATGGGGGAAAGCAAAGTCATCTCCAAATTAGAGACCATTTTAGGTGACAAAACCCCAAGGAGACATAAGAATATAGGATGTCACGGCAAGCAGTTTAAAAGGATGAAGAACGGCAGATTCAGCAGTTCTGTGCAGATGTATCAACACAGGGCTTGAGAAGGGTGTGTGTGTGTGTGTGTGTGTGTGTGTGTGTGTGTTGTAGCAAAAACAGAAAAGAAAACATATCTGATAGAATATGATAGCAAAATGTCTCCAGAAAAATAATTACTGGAATCCGAACGCCACACAAAGCAGAGTTAACAGACCACAGATCACAGACCGTGTCAGGAAATATTTATGCAAGCGTGTCGACCCTGAAGGCAAAGGTGTCCGCCCTCCAGATCACCAAATTCAGCATGGAGTAAAGTAAATCATGCTAAACTCTTCTTCCCAAATGGGCAGCATGGTCTGGCATGCAGTGAGAACCTCTGGTGCCCTGTGTAGAAGCTTCGCCTGTCAATAAAGAATGCTGTTGGCCTATTAGCTTAGGCAGGGAATAGGAAATGGAAGTTCTGGCACAAAGAGAGGAATTCTGGGATAGAAACAGGCTCAGGAAGGGAGATTGTCCCCAGACAGAGAGGAAGACAGTCACATGAAGCTGAGAACCAGGTAACTGGCATTCACTGAATACAAATATACAGGACATTATGTTATGGGCTAGTTTGGGAACAGGCCCAAGCTGTTGGCCCAGGCAGTTATTCATATGTAAGAAGGCTCAGTACCGTTATTTCGGGGAACTTGGGCATGGGTGAGAAGCCTGCTGTTACACCTCATCATAACTCCACACAGCCCTGTGAAGTGTGCAAACCCTCATCATTGAGAATTAGGCAAGGACGAAGATTCTATATGTTCAGAGTGTTGTTACTCAAGGGCAGCCTGAAGACTCAGACCAGGAAGATGCTCCTGCTTGAACCTTATTTGGAGCACCTTAGAGGTGAAACTTCAACCACTGGTAGAACGTGGAGAAACTATTGAAAGACTAGAGTGAGATCTTAATGAATTCAGTGCTGAATCAAGGCAAGGAGTAGAAACGGTGGTTAGAGGGAACCGTGAGGATATTAACGAACTGCCACACTTTTTTAAACACTAACAAAATTCAGGTGTGAGGAGAGAAAAGGCAGACAATAGCCACAGGAGACACGGCTGAGTTCGGGGCATGACCTACAGTGATACTCTCAGCATTACCAATGTTTGCACACCAAAAATAGAACAGCAAGCTTTACTATGCTGAGGGGCAGTACGTACAAATGCAAGGAACGGATGTGCAAATACTACAAGTCTGAACAAAACTGAAAGACCGTTTTTGAACTTTGCTAGAAGACTATCTCTAGTTTTCAAGTCCCCGTATTTGTACAAACAGCTATAAGCCAATCTGACCGTCTTTCCTCTTCATTCTCTTGGTCCACATATCCGCAGTGTAAGTCCATGTAGAGAAATCATCTTGGCCAGCCCCATTCCCCAGCCTTTTCTCTGTCTTCATGGCCCCAGAGACACCCTTCAGGCCAGGCTCTGTTTTGCACACCTTGGACCCATGTTGCTTTCTTTCTCTGGATTTTTTTTTATTCCCTCTGGTGGTAGGGAAACTTAGCGTTTGAGACTTCATAACATCTTCTCTCAGAAGACTTCTCTGTCACCGCATCAGGCACAGGACACTGATGGTATACACAACTTTGCGACTCCAGTTTAGGAGAGAGTCAACCAAGTCCCTGTAGACAAGTGGGTGCCACAGCCTGCCGGCAGCTCCCCATTATTCTTTCTTAAATAAATAAAAATCTGTCGGTGTGTATGTGACGTATGTGAAGGTGTGAATTCCCCGGTGCGTGTGTAGAGGTCAAAGGAAGCTCTGTGGAGTTGATCTTCCCTTTCTACCTTCCCATGGGTTCCAGGGATGGAGCTTAGGTTGTCAGGGCTGCGTAACAAACACGTTTGCCCCTCTGTCCACCGTGCTCGCCCTCCCTTCTTCTTTTACTTTATTGTAGAAAACATTGGAAATAAAAAAAAAAACCCATATATCAGAATTAACCTGACTCAAGGACTGTACTACCCAATGAACGTCTATACGTTAAAGGTGACGAACCGAATGGCAGATATAAAGTTTCCTATTAAAGTTACGCATTTATTCACTACTCTAATAAAGAAAAATCCATGGCAGAATTAGAACTAGAAAAATATTTAGATCATTACCTATAAACTCATGTATAAATCCCATTACTCTTTATTTCTTCTGCAGTCACCTGATTCTCCTTCCTATACCCCGAGTTCATTTACAATAAGTACTTAGCCACGGTCCCACCCTTCCTGTTTATTCAAAGGCCCATCCCTCCCTCCATCTGCCTACCTGTTGGCCCAGCCTGCCCCTTTATTTCAGGGGCTCCCAAAGGCTTCCTTTTGCTTGGCAATCGATTCCTTCATTTAATATTAAGGATTTCGGCAGCCTGGATACCTCTAAAAATGATCGTTAGTTCTGTCTTACAATATTTCGTCCACACTGACCATCTCTCCAAGTACACCATGCGCACGGGCTGTCTCTATGGTTTTTCTGACCTCTACCTTAATGAGCTTCCTCTCCTTCTCCGCCTGCCCCCATCCACCTACAGATGGAAGCTGGGAGCAAGTCCATCTGCGCTCAGGTCTCCCTCCAAGCTCTGAGGCTCTTATTGATCCCTCAACTTGTATTCTTTCGTCCTTCATGAAGGGAGTTGTACTGTTTTGTACATGTTTTGTTTTACCAGACCAACAGGAGGCTCTCAGGTTTTTATCCCATGATTTTTTTTTTTTAATCATCCTTGATCTTGCAAGGGACCGAGGATGTAGTAGCTTCTTATCAACTGTGCATACTTTTTAACTACACAGAGAAAATCATTTTTGGTCCTTGGCATTGAGTAGAGAGCCAGCTCACTGGAATCTGAAGCCTTAATCATCCTTCATTCCTGTCCCCTCCCTTACTTGGTTAGAATGACCCAATTTCTAACTGTCGTTTTCTAATTATTCACCTACCCTCATTAAATACATACTTGTTGCTTAATATCTTCAAGTCTCTTTCCTCCCATCATCTCAGCAGGTTCTTATGTGATACTGGGCTACGTGCAATGTGAGGATTCTCAAGTCACTTTACAAACGGGGGAAATACAGTCCAGAGTCAATGACCACACATCGTGACACTGGCACGTACAATCAGATACCCCCGTCCAGCTTTTCTTCTGGTCTAATACCCCTTGTATCAGAGCACACTGTGACCGCCTCAGAGTTTCCAGAACTTCTGTCTGAAACATGAATATATGTTTTTAAAGCATTGATTTTTGCTCAAATTTCTCTTCATTTTGCTTTGATTTCTCCTTCCTGGCAAAGAGATTGCCTTCCTCCCTGATGGTAAGCATTCGTTTTCTTTGCTGAATGATGGCCCCACTCGTTCCACTGTTGGTTCCTTTTGCCTGCATTTCCACTTAGCCGTGCCACCCCCTGGAGAACCATTCTGGCTTAATGCCTCCTGCATCCTTTCAAATTGTTCTTGTTCCTCGGTGCTGGTTCCCTGCAGGGCTGCCCTTCTCAGCTAATGAAGAGCCTCCAACTGAAGGCACTGCTCTCCACAGTTCCCCCATCCTGCTGGGAGTGGGAGGTGGAGGTTGGTGGCAAACGGGTGACAGCCCTCCCTGTCTTGACATTTCTCAAAGGCAGGCAGAGGCTCTGGTGACACAGCTCTGGTAAGTCCTGGGACTCCCTGGCACCTGGTTTTCTGATAAGTGATCCTACCCCTCACACTGTATCTTCAGAAGGACCACTGTCTTCTCCCTCTGGGAGGGAGTATTCACCGAAGGCCTCCTGTGGTTCAACAGTATCACTCTGTAATCTATGTGTGGGACCGGGTGGGGCGGGAGTAACATTTCTGCCCTATTCTCAATAATGGCAACTTTATAATATGTATTTTGGAAGAAGACCTCAACAATAGACCTTTAGATGAAATGACTTTTTAACTGTCTCAGTCTCGATAGTGGATTTCTACTATTTAGGTCCTAGTAACTGAAAGGGACCAGGTAACAGGTAACCTGGTCTAGCACTGAACTCACCTCTCTGGTTACTGCAATGGCCCAACAACTGAGCATGTGACTAACAGTCGGTTCTTCTACCCTTTAGCTTCAAGGAGAGTGCCCACAGAGCCTATAAATCACCTTTTTATGCTTACGCCAGTTTGCTTTGTTAATTGCAATCAAGATAGGCCTGACTAACAGAATCTCTTTTTGGCTGTAACCCTTTCCACCCCAAATCCCAGTTACCCTTGTATTATTTCCTAATAGCACAAGGTCAGACATTTACATAGATGTACTGTGGATCCCTCAGAGATCGATTCCGGCCTGCTATGTACCCTGGAAATCCCTCCCACATGCACTCTGCCTCCCTAGGTGAGGCATAAGATGTCTGTCTGCAAGAGTCAGAGTCCTGCAAGAGCAGGGTCTCTGTCTACATTGTGCACTGACGTCTAGCTGAGTTCAGGGACGCAATGGGCATGTGATAAATACCTGCTAAGTGGAAGAATCAGTGAAATTCAGACCTTCATTTACTTACAGAGCTGTGTAGGGAACTGGGCTATATTTTCTACTCTATTTTCAGACCTTCAGGTCTTTGCTTTCCTTCCTTCCTTCCTCTTCTCTTTTCTTCTCAACCTCTATCTACTTGTCTTGCTTAGCCTTTCTCTTACGCTTCTACTCATTCGGAAAGGCTCTCGGGCAGATGGGATGGCACGTGCCTGCAACTGCTCCAAGCTCCTAAGAAGAAAGAAGCAGGGAAGCTGTAAATCAGGAAAGCCTGGTCAACTCAGGCGCTACCTCAGAGTAAAGCACAAAAGAGATAAAGGGCATGGATAAAGCTCGGTGGTGGGGGGAATGCATGCCTGGCCTTGGAGAGAGACTCTGAGTTTAATCCCTTAGTACCTACTTAAACCTCATGAAACAAATACACTCCACAAACACCTCACGTAAGAGAGAGGGAGAGGGAGGGAAAGAGAGAGAGAGAGAGAGAGAAAGGGGAGTGGAGATAGCTGCCTGGTGTGTACCAGAAGACAGGATGACCTCATGAAGGATTGGCCTGGCTACTCTTTCCACTGTAGAGTACATTTTCTCTGCATTCCACAGTCCCGTGTTTTGAATTCGAGCCTCCATGCTCAGCTCAGATGGACCACATGCTCTGCCCTTCTCATTCGAAATGAATCTTAATTAAGATCTGCGGAACCTTCTGGGTAGTCTCCATCCTTCACGTACAAGCTCAAAGGTGTCCACAGGCTAGACATTCCCTAGTGGTTCTCAGGCTTTTTCTTTGCCTATCGCCTCGTCCCCTTTCTCTTCCATTATTGAATCTTTCTTCCAACCAGATCTAGGACAGTCTCCTACCCAGTTGCCATCCAGTGCATATAGTAAGACTTGACTAATGGAAACGAGTCAGCTTTGATCTGACTTGGGCGGGGGTGGGGGGGACAGAAAATCCAGCTGCAATCCTTGTCTTTCAGAGGGGAATATCACTACAGATCTTATAGGCACACGACTGACAAAATTATGTATGCTTAGCTCCCAGTACATAAAGTGCTAAGGACAAATGGTAGTTAACTATTGTTGGCATGTTTGAGGTACTAGCAAAACCAGGAAGACATTATTCTTTATATTTTCAACCCAGTGGAAGTCCCTAATATTCACAACTTGACAGAAATCTCAACCTCATATTTAGTAGTATGGCTCCTATACATCTGCCCCCTCGAGAACCCCTTCATTTATTTAGCTGCCTTTCGTTGGGCACACAGTCAGTCGCTCTCTTCTACATTTGTCCTTTGCCACAGCAGCTGTACCGGTGGGAAATTATTTCTTGAACCATGGGGTACCCAGCTGATCCAGCCTGGGAGCTCAGAATTCCAGTCAAGCCGTATGGTTTTTACTACGATAAGAAGTAAGAGAAATGGGCGGGTAGAGGGATGGAAAGGGTGAGGGAAGAAGAAAAGAATAGAGGAGAGAAAGGAAGGAGAATCAAGATAGATGTCAGGCTCTGGTTTGGGTTTCTGTCTTGATAGTTTCTGCCATGACAGGCAAGAGGAGGAAAGGTCTTCCTGTGGATTTTCAGGCTTGCTGTGGACTTCTGGCCTTGTGGTAGACTTCCAGGCATGCCTGCTTAATACTTTTCTCTGAATACTAGAGAGCCAAGATATAACTGCTAGTAAAAAGACCTTATAGGTGGATAGCTGAAAATACGCGTATATGCTGAGATCTGTGCTGGGGACATAGAGCATCCCGTATGTAAATATGACTCATTGTTTTCAGGCAACAGCATTGGCTGGCTGAGCAGCCCTTGATGTAGCTACATGGATTTGGGGGATCTGGTTGATTTTTCCGTTTCCTTCTGTGATTTTTTCCATCTCCTTATGTTTGTGGCTGATAGTAGAATTTTTGCCTTTTTGCTGAACCCCCAAACCCACGCATGGGATTCTGCTTAGGACAAAGGTTGTGTTGCCTTAGCCCTTCCCTTTGTTTTGGCTTTTGCCCGTCTCTGACTCTCTCCACTTGCTGTATTGTGTGCTTCTTGTCTCTTCAGCTGGCTCCTGTGTCTTTTCACCATTCCCCTAGCTATCTGTCCATTGTTTTTGTTTGTCCCTCAGTCTGACAGTCAGCTGTTCCCAGCCGCTCTCTCCCTTCTTGCCCCCTCCCTGAGTACATTTTGGCTCTCCCTCCCACCCCTTCTCACTGCCATGATGCTGCTGCTGTGAGGAGGGGGCAATCTATCTGTCAGAGACAGGCTCCACCAACCTCAACCACCTCTCTCCCGCTGCTGGCAATTATCTGGAGGTTGGCACAGGGCCCGGAAACTGCTGCTTGCACCGCCCTGCGGCTCAGGGTCTGCTCCTCCATGCCAGCCCCTGCAGAGGATCACTTGGTGCCATGCCCAGGATGTGACAACCTGCAAAGGTCACACACACTCCAGAGAAGATGGACGGCTCTGCAAGTGGAATTGACATCGGGCAGATTTTGCACAAGACCCTCCAGATTTTCCAGCACTTCCTAGAGGCGAATAAAGAACAACAGAATCCCAGAAATTACACACGGCACGACCCTCCCCACACCCACCTTGACATTTGCCGTATATTCCAGGCTTTAATTTATTTTTTAGAAGATGGATTTTGACCTTATTTGAAATATTATAGTGGATTTGTCTTGAAGAAATCTTCAGAGGTTGCGAGCATGCCTGATTTCAGGGATGGAGCTGACCATAGCTTTAAAGAGTGATGAGTATTTCAGTTCTGTAGGTAGAGCCATAGTTACAGCCTGGCGTTCCCCTCGCCCTTCTCTGTTGTATATGGGACTTCAGAGCAGAAGGAGAGTGGTGTGTTGGTTATTTACTGCAATCCTTGCATAAAGGATATTTGAAGTCTAGAGAGGCCAAGGTACCTTAAGATGGTCAGGTAGTTTGTAGCAAATATGGCTCTGGGGTTTAAGTTCTTGATGTGACCTCTGTTCTCATATTCTAATATACCCTGCTTGGTAGGCACAGTGGAGCCACAATCCTTTAACAAAGGAGAGAACAAGCTTCCAGGAATGTAAACACCTATGTCCAGATCACCCAGCTACTAGTTGTGGGAGTTCTAGTATCTCATTTATTTAATAAAATGCCCGTTTAGCCAGCCAACTAACATTGCCAAGCATCCTGGCAGCTGGAGATGCTGGGAGAATAACTCTTTGGTGCTGACTTGAGCCTTTTCAGTTGTTCTGAGCATAGACAATCTTTCCATAAATATTGACTTTGCAAAGTCCTTTCTTCGGGTGTTCCATTATGATCAGGGCACCTCTGCCTGGGGCCTTCTGTGTGCTGGGCTCACTACGTGGTAGGTTAGCTCAAATTTTCTGCTCACTCCATGCTATATCCCATAGTCTGTCATTCGGAGACCCGCATGTCCACAGAAGCCTGTTGCTAGCTCACCACAGCCCATTGGCAATTTACCTCTGACCACTGTGGTACTGCCTTCCCAAACACTGGGCAAACCTTAACTGCAAGAGGAACTGTGCGAATACAAGAGATGATTGGGCGATTAGATAATCTTGCAAACCCGACTGTAACCAAATCAGGTTCACTGCCCGGTCCAACGTAAAAGGTGCAACTGCATGACCTTGGCTTTCTCCCTCTGGCTCTTAGTCCAATAATAATTGCTGTCACTTATCGAGCATCCATGATGAACCCAACGCTGTTATTGGCTTCCCTTACATCATCACCCTTAATGCCCGAGATTGCCCCAGGAGGTGGTGTTGCTGTTTCCTTGTAGGTTTGAGAATACAAGGTCATACAGGCTGAGAAGCAGGCTCCCAAGCTCTGCCTCCATTTATCTGATTCCCAAGGGACACAGAGAAGAGCTGTAGTGAAGGGAGAGTGCTGTCCTACAGTGAGGCTTTGCTGTATGGAGCTCAGGGGCAGCATAGCCAGCCAATGAGTGATAGCAGATGGGGCAGTGTATTTGGGGTCAGCCCTGTCTTGGTACTTTCTGAGCCCCCCGAAGGCATGCTGTATGAAAGCATATTATAAAAACAGGCACTTATCCGCTGCTCTCCACAAGGGAGACCAGGGGCAAAGCCTGTTCAGTAGGTTTCAAGAGGGGAGGAACCACCAGAGTGAAGCCAATGGCAGCGGCAGACACAATGTCTTGAGTGGATGCAGGGGATAAGCAGTTTGCTGAGGGAGGCCTTCATTCACCTTTCACAAAGAGAGTCATGAGCCCGGTTTTTGTCTTTTGTCTTTCAGTTTTGAGGACGGAAGACATTAAACCAACGAAACTGGAGAAGAATAAAAACCCCTGCCAGCTGATTCACATTTTAGGGGCGGAACTGGGATTCAGACATCATCTGCCGCCAGAGCCTTCCCCACCACAAGCCTCCTGAGGGCTCTATACTTTAAGTGTATTTTTAGTTGGAGAGGAGATGCTTTCCTCCAAAATATTAAAGCTTCAGAATTGTCCTGGTACTTAAAGGGCTACATTTCAATTATTTGGAACAGTCGCTGAGGCAGAACGGTCTCCCAAGTACATTCTGTGTTGGCAACACTTCAGATCGTATATCCTGGAGCCTTCAGACTCTAGTGGACAATATATACTTCTGGCTTGGCAGCCATTCGAGGGGGCCCTAAAGCCGGGGGATTTATGGGCCTGGAAGGTGGTATACAAATCCCTTGCCTGCTTGGAATGCAGAACTCTGGCCCTGATCTCTCCATGGAAACCAGGGCTTGGCTCCAGCTCTTCACCAGCTCTTAAAGTCTGTGCTTTTGGTACTGAAGTTTTATTTCCCCTTTCCGTGCCATTATGAGGGACATTGAAGAAGAAATTCTCTTATAGCTCAACTGACTCCAGATTTATGGAGACGTGTGGAGATATTTGCCCTCTGTCTGGAACTGTTGAAGTGGGAAAAAGAAATGTTTTCTACACAGACTTGAAAAACAGAAACATTGATTGTTTTGCTTGGGGTTTGCCACTCTTTTAATAATAACTTGATGCTTTCTGGGGACTCTTAAGGGGTGGGTTTCTCACAGGAAGACCAATGGCTGGGAAAACGTGAAGTTCTCTTCTTATACCTCCCACCACACCCTCAGTGTTTCCCCCTGCCCATCCCCTGCCTATTTCCCCTCTTTTAATTCCAAACTGTGAGGATGAAGAGCCCCACTTCATCTGAGACTTCTTTAGGAAGGAAAGCAGTTCAGTATTAATTCATAGTAATTACAAAATTGACAGGCTGCAATCTTCTCAATGCTTTTTAGCCCAAATATGGGAATACTCTCTAACGGTGTATCTTTGAGGCACCTGGGAGATAAATAAGTCCAGTAGCATTTGAAGGCCCTTGTAGTCCCCTCATGCCACACCACACAGGTATCGATGGTTATGCTGGTGGGAGTGCTTCTGACTATATCCATTCATTTTGCTATCAGGCTCCTGATTTCCAAAGCCCAATTTATTCTTGACATTTTGATCTCAAAAGTTTACATGAGGCTTCCTAGCCGATTTAAAGGATACATCCCAGAGCCTTGACCTATAAATTAGTTGAGATGCTAATAGAAGGAGATCAATTAGTCTGATGTTACTCAAGGATGGCTCAGAATGAGGCTCCTAGCAGGGGAGGAAGACAAATGCAATTCTCATTAATGGATCGTGCAATTACACAGCCTGTGAGGCTCCTGGAGATGACCCAGTATTTGAGTTCATCTTTACCTGGTCCAATGGCCCTCAGTGAGACACAATGACAATAATTCCTTGCCCCCTGCAGGTTCTCCCAACACAATAAAAACTTTTAGACATTAAGATTGACCTCTGCCCATCTGTTTAGCTGTCAAGAGGCACTGTGACCTCCTGGCATCAGTTGAGGGAATGGAAGATGCAGATTTCAGAGAGCAGAGGCTGAACCGAATGAAACCAAAGAGTGGTGTTGGGGCTGGAGAGACGGCTCAGTGGTTAAGAGTACTTGGTACTCTTCTAAAGGGCCTCGGGTTGATTCCCAGCACACACATAATGGTGTACAGCTGTCTGATACTCCAGTCCCAGGGGTCTGATGCTCTCTTCTGGCCTCTGTGGGCATCAGGCATACCTACAGTGCAGAGACACACATGTAGGCATAACATCCACACACGTAAAATAAGAACTTTACAAAAGGTATGTGGAATGTTATTGGTATTTCTGTATTTTGTGCAGTCATTGTTGTTGGACTGAATGATCTGTAATGAGGGGTTTCACGGGGATAGCATAAGGGCTCGGATACCTGGAGGGAGAGGCTAAGGGCCAGAGGAGGACGACAAGATACAAAGGAGGCTGAAGCTGCTTCTGATGGGTTCAGAACTTCAGGTCTTGTCTAAGTTCTTCCCATTTAGCTCCTCTGGGACGGTCAGCCATGCCTCTCATGCTCATTTGTACGTTCTTTAGGAGTAGGAGTGTTTCTCAGAGCCTGGATCAAGGCACCACATCGGAGTAGCCTAGCTTCTAAGGAGTCTTCTAGCTTCTAAATCTATCTCCTATCGGTTGGAGTGGGAAGGGGCTTCCAAGGCCCTGCTTCTGGGAATGTTTCCTGAGAAGCCTGTCACCAGGTTATGTGGCAGGGCTGCAGAACAGAACGTAGTAGGCACAGTCTTGTCCTCTCTGTGTGGTCAGTCCACACACCCTCTGTGTGTGGTAGGTCAGGGCCAATAGAGATGTGCTCAAGGTCAGAGGAGGAAGACACAGCAGGATAAGAGGCATTGCAAATGGGTCCCTAAGGAACAACACGGAAGACTACAAGGGTGAATGGGAAGGAGAGGGCACCAGGAGACAGGGATTTTAAAGCTCTGCAGAGAACTGGAAGCAAGGTCAAAGAAACTGAGGTCTCCCAAGGCACTGGCGGGCTAAAAACGGGTCCTCGATATGGATAGGTCCCTTAATTTGGACCCTCTTTGTTCCTCACCCTGTTGGCTGGGGCAAGGGCACCCTGAAGAGATGATAATGTTAGCATCTGCTAACCGAGCGAGCTATCGACCTCGTTGATGGAGAGACTTTGGGTTTGATCACTAAGTGGACATGTAGCACCGAGAAACTGAGGGGTCTGCAGATCCCGACCTTTGACTATAACTGACGTCTACAGACAATACCCGACCTGGGAACTCCACTCACCACTTAGAGAACCTCTTAGATTATCATTATATGTCACTGTCATTTGCACCCCAAAGGGCAGCTTTCCGTACATCAGGATACTCATGGGGTTCAACGTTTTGAAGGTTTTTATTCTTTGTTGGAGCTGAGGAAGGTCATAAGGAAGACTGCACCAGGCATTTTGTGGAAAGTGACTCTACCCCGACTCTCTGTCACTGTTCCCCAAATTTCAAATGACAACTGAGCCTCAGAGCAGCCTAGTAAGTTGCTCTTTGTCAAGTTAAACACCTCTGCGTGTAAACGGCGTGCTTGTGTGAGGTGCACTCCGTGCCTTTCTCCAGCTCAGACCCATGGAGGTGGTGTGAGCTGATGGCTCAGCGGATGTGCCCATGTAATGTAGTGCACATCATTTCAAGCACAGTATCAGTAAGAAAACCCTTCAGCTCAGCGCTCGACAGATGTGGGCCGTGGAGTCTCCATGCTTGCAGGGAAAGGCTTCACCCCTCGAATTCGGGGTCCCTCCTCAGAAGCTGCCAGGCCACTCAGAGTTTTGCTTTGATGCCAATTTTCCTCTACTAATGTTCCGAGAAGAACATTTTCATGGAAGACAAATTGCTGGTCCTTGACCCTGTGACAACAAATGAAGACTAATGACGGAGCTCCAGCTTAAGAGACGCCTTTGCATTAGTGCCCACTGGGGCAAACTTCTCCAGAAAGCTTTTTCGTGTTGCTCAGCCTCTCTTCTTAGCCTTGCTGTTGGGGCTGCAGGATGACCAGCATTTGGCAAGGGTACCTACCCGGCAGGCATTTCTTATAAATCTCTCTTCCTTCGGAGGTAAAGCCTTAGGCTCTCAGCTCAAGCTGTCACCTATACTCACGACTAAAGCAAAACCCCAGTGTTGCATCCGAATCTCTCTTCTTACTGCTTTTCCACCAGTGTCTCCTGTGTTGTGAGCTCCCCCAGCACCTCCCAGCACCTCCCAAGTATGTCCAGGGTATGGAGTAGGTTTTTAGGTAGTGTTGCCCACCAGACTGGCTGAAAAGGGACAACTGGTATTTATTGTACTCTATTGATCCAGTCTTAAATAAAATTGGATCTTATTTGATAGCTGAATCTGAGACTCAACGAGATTAAAAATTTAAAAGCCCTCCCGATCTGTTGCAGGTCCTATGCAAGATGTGCTTTTACCCAGAGTGGAATTGATTTTTTGAAATTTGTATTCATGCATGCTCCCTAATTGGGGGAAGTACCTGGCAGCCCCGAGGTTTCCAAGTTGCTTCATCTCTTGGGTCCCCCAGGTCCTCCACAAATGCCCTCTCTCTCTCTCTCTGGGCACAGCTCTGTTGGAATAGTAAGACATCCCCTGTGCATGGGCTATCCCATTGTCCACCTCGGATTTATTCCAAAAGCTAGCTTTACCTCAGCTTTGAAAATTTGCAGACGCCCTGCAGCTGGGAAGAGAATGTATCATTTGGCTTTTTGCCCAGAAAATAAGATGCTTCAAAAAGGTCATCACACACACACACACACACACACACACACACACACATACACACACACACACACACACACACAGCCTCTTGGGAGAGACAAAGAAAGAAAAAAGAAAACTCCTCTTTCACAGGGCTAATTGAGTGGCAAGTGGGCTCTCATCGCATGCTGTCCTTTTGAGAAGGCCACATGTCCTTCAGTACCTTCAGAGGGTAACTCATGGGCAGCATAGGTTGGGCTGCATCTTGGGACTTCAACTCTAGAGCTGGGGAGAGGGAGACTCTACCATGGAGGAGTAGATATGAGGAACATGCAGATGGGCAGCCACAGTAGGGAGTAGCCCATACCTCCATGGTATGAAGGAGGTGTGAGCTTTCACTCCTGCGTGTAAAAGACCCAAGTGCAGTAAATCCAAGGACGGGCAGTGGTGGCACCAACCAGAATCTGGTGCAAAGGCTTGGCTGGGACTAACAATGGCCGATGGCTTTTTCTGGGTCATGAGAAGCCTGGTTCGTTTGGGGGCCTTTGCACTTTCTTTTCTCGAGCTAGTCTTGACATCCTGACTGGAGACAGTTTTATTCACCTACAATGGGGACAGTTAGCACTGCCTGGGAATTTTTTTTTTCCGTGTCACATCTGTCAAGATAGTGCTGGTTGGTGGAAAGGCAGAGGTCACGGAGCTGCTGAACCCCAGATCAGCCTCTCTCCCCAAGGATCACGCAGCCCAGCATGACAGGGGAACTCAGGTGGGAAAGGCCAGCCTAGACCAGATGTACTACCGCTATCAGCATGACTTTCTCCATTCGGTACATTATTTATATGTTTGCTTAAAGCCACATGCTTGAGGATCCATTCGTGACTGTCTTACTTAATGTCAAAAAACACAGACAAAATAAAATGAGGCGCCCATATGTGCTACTCCATTGTCCACGCCCCCTTACCCTTCTTTGGTTTAATCTACAGCTCTTTCTCTTCCTTGAGCAGATAATAGGCATTGAAACTGCTTATGACTTGCCTTGTCAGACCAGAATATGCCTTCCACAAGAGCAGGGTCTTTTTGTTCATTTATCTCTTCCTAACATCTCAAAAGAAGTATAGATGTGCAATAGACACTCCTTAAGGTAGTGGCTGGGAGTGTATATGTATATGATGTTATAGGTATACTAGTGGTTGTATATGTATTTAGTGAGTGATAGGGCCTTAGGTCAATCTAGAGATTGAAATCTAACAATCGACCACCACCGCCACTAACCAAGATCTTAAGGTAAAGAATGGATGGATGAGAGTTGCGTGGACTTGACTCCCTCTCTCCACTTGAATTTTTCTGTGAGAAAAGAAGTTGAAGACTGGACGGTTGAGGTAAGCCTGCCCTGTTGTAAGTGTCTTTGTTCTGGAAGTAAGCATTTTGGGGGTTTTGAGTTGTTGGGACTCCAGGTGCTCACCATGGTGCACTGCTAAAGTAAGAAATACCTTAATGCAACATTTAGGCAATAGAATTAATTGAAAAATTTGAGGATGAATGAAAACATCAGAGTTTTACTGAAAGACAAGATCCTATTTTGGTTGCCTCTTAACTCCATTCTGTCTTCTCACAGCAGTGGGGGTGAGCTCTGACTTTAGTTTAGATTTTGATGTTTTCTTCCTTAGGAACTTGTTTTTGTTTAATTTTTCCTTTTGAGGTGCTAAGGATAGGATCAGGGACCTTGTCATGAGGCAGGCGCTCTATAACGAATGACTATCAACTGGTGACATTACATTTTTAGAGAATATTGCATTGACATCTGATCTAACTTGAGTACTTAGCTTTTGTGTTTTCCCTTCTGGGTGCTGGGAATGAGGCCCAGGGCCTTTCACACCCTCTGCTACTGAGATAAAGCCTCAACTTTTGGCTTTTGAAAGGTGACCTTATGATTTTTTTTTCTTTTTACCTCCACTTCCCGAGTGCTGGACATACAGGTAGGTACCACCATGCTAAGTACAGGTATTGAGGTCATGTCAATTTTGTGCTAGAGTTGAGTGACCCTGAGGTTGGGTGGTACTAGAAATCAAGAGATACCTCTTCCCTCCCCCTCCCCCTCCCCCTCCGTGTGTGTGTGTGTGTGTGTGTGTGTGTGTGTGTGTGTGTGTGTGTGTGTGTGTATCTTCCTGATTTCTATCCACTTGAAGGGCATAGGATAAAGGGCACTTTGGAATGGCTAAATGAAGCATTGGTATTGGGAGGTAGCATCCTTGACGTAAGAAGTACAGTAGATTATTCTTAATTTTCAAGTGAAAAGGATGAAGTTTTTGCTCAGGTCTAGTGTAAGCTCAGCCCCAGGAGGCTCTGGTCACACATGGTTTCAGCAAGCTTGGTAACTTTTCCCTTTCACTCTGTAAGGTATCTAGGTTCACGATCATATTGGGTCATGTTGCTCTATGAGCAAAGATGCGTCAACATCCCTTGACCACAAAGAAGAAAGATTCTTGTTCCAAGCTGAATGCTAATCTCTGAAGATCTCTGATGCTTCCAGGATTCACCAGACATGATTCTGAATACTAACAAAGTTTCCCAGCTCTTACAAACATCCGGGCAGTCATTTTTCACCAGTCTTTCCTTGCCCTCGTATTGCCAGATCTTAACACTCATGGCCTTGACTTATGACCCACTGCTAGCACCGTATAGAAAATCGCCAGGGAAGAAATTTCACAAAGAATAATATTGTTACATTCTATGATGGTGGAGAAAAAAAATCACCAATGATCAAGAAAGTAATAAATACAAAAATGTCATTCTTTCTACTCTACTAACCTAGAGCTTAACTTCCTTTTGGTTGCATTCATTGTCCTGCATTTCAAATGTAGATATTGAGGGAAATGCAAAGTACTCAGTCAGAAATACTGCATTCTGTTTTTCACAGGGGCAAGGAGTTTAGGGCATAGTATTACAACCCAGTGATGAGAAGCACTAAACCATCATGTAGAGTTAGGTGACTTCCTACTGCACGGTTTAAAGATGCTTTTGCTACTACAGTGAAACCCATTATTCTATCTACCACACTAAAATGAGCAAAAATATAAAAAGTCATTTGGTTCAAATCGTTAGTGTCTTAAGCTCTGACGTATGTTATAGGCTCCATTCCTTTTAGCTTTACTCTCCAAATCTATCTTGACATGGACGGTATTTAACTCCATTTTAGACACAAGCAAAATGAGGCCAGTAGGGATCAACTTTCTTAAAGTACTGAAGTTGGTAAATTGAAGAGCTGGGGTTCTGAGGCTTTTCTGAGTCTGAGCCTTGGTTAATCCACTTCACTGCTTTGCCCCCAAACCAGTGTCAAATCCAAACTCAAGGGAATTCCTTACACAGAGGCTTAGCTCTCACAAGGACGTGCAAGCAGGCATCCTGTCGGTTGCACTCACCCTGTAACTGTGAGTCCTAAAGTTTCACTATTAACTGTGGAAGGGGAGACAACCCATGGGACAATAGTCCATCTAATCAACAAAACTGGTCTTTCAAGATACAAAGTACATGGACCCTGGGATGTGTGTTGATGACCCATGATCATAAGAATTGCAGGAGAGAGAATTTTAGATGATATCTAGTTGAAATTTCTCTGACTCTGTAAATAAAATGCAAAACAAGTTAATGGAAGATGGTTCTTGGGAATATGATTGTAGATGTAGATAAACTAGTTCTAAGATTTGGGAATGTGCGGCATTAATAAGAGGGAATGAATTCACTGGCTTTAATTTAATAATCTATTAATCTAAATTTAATATTCAACTTTGAGAATAAACTTTATCCCTTTATCTCTTTCTCTGCAAGTTGAACCCTACTCCTTGATCAAATTCTAATTAATTAATTAATTGATTGATTGATTGACTAATTAGAGACAGGGCATTACTCTGAATCCCAGATTGTCTAGGAACTCATTACACAAGCTTATGCATGTGTAGGACTTAAGCTTGCACAGGTCCTCCTATTATTAGCCACCTTCAGATGCTGGAATTACAGGCGGGAGCTACGTGCTGGACCTAATTCTAATTTAATTCTAAGGTTTTCGGAATGGTTGACTAATTTTTCTTTCCCTGAGGTGGTGTTCGGCGTTTATCCGTAAGATTGTTTTCTGATAGCTTGTACTGTTCTCGCTTGACTGAATCGAGAGTAGAGAAAGCGTATCTTCAACTGGTTGCTTCCCTAGACCCTCCTTTCCTTCTCAGCCGGTGCTCAGGGCTCCGGCCCATGACCTTGGGCACTTCTGTGAGTGAACTCGAAACTGTCAGTGTCTGCTTCCCCAGGCCTAGAAGCATTCTCTCAGGCTCAATTCGAAAACACGGTAGCGAGTTTCAAGTTTCACAGCATTCTCCTTCAGGACAGCTCTCCAGTGAAATGGTTCTGAGCTGCTCGCTATTAGGATTACCTGTGTTTTCCCCCAGAGTTAGTTTACATCTACTGCACAGTGGGTGCTGGCTCTAAGTGCTGGTCCTTTCTCCTCTTTTTCTTCCCTAACACCCCGGCTAGTGTTACCTGTAATTCTTGACTAAATGGTTTGCCTTCAAATCTTTATCTCAAGGTCTCCTGGGTGGAAACCTCAAACTAAGATAGGCTATAGTTCCCACTGACCTGTTGAGGGGATGACGGATGGACTGTCAGAGCACTAAATTGCAGATCTAGGGACCGCGTGCTCTCTTTTCAGAAGGCATGATCCTATCTCCCACATGCTATCGAACTGAGGATGTGGATGGGCAAGGGTCCCACCTCAGGTTCGTCTGGTTCCACTCTCAGCTTTGTGTCTGTGATCTATCGCTGACTTTGGTGAGGACTGACAAGTCAAGGGGAATCGCCTCTAACCACTGTTATCCTTAGCCCATCTCTGTTGTCTGTTGTCTTAGTTGTACATAACTCACACAAGGAAGTGGCCCCAGACTGATCACCTTCTGACAAGGCCGTGAAGAAATGTTGACCCTGGCTTACAACTAAAGCAAAGGCCATTCCCTGCGGAAGCACAAAACAATGGGAAAATGCATAACGGCAAGATACGTCCTAACAAGGCCACGGCAAATTTATAGGGAAATAAAATAGTGATGCTCAAATGGGGCTAGATCAGCAGTCTGGATGCCTCCCACCCAGCAGAGATGATGCTGTCTGACTATCTTGGATTGACTTTCTCTTTTGTGAATCACAGCTTCAGCCAAGCAGAGCGCATCCAGCAACACAATTTATTTTCTACCTTAAAAAAAAAAAGGCCGGAGGTCTACGCTGATGGCTTATAAGAGGAGGAGCATTAGCAGACAGTCTGACCATAGCGAGACAGGCAGATGGTTTGTGGGACTCATGCCAGCTGGGTGTTGCTGTAAGTGATCGCGGATCTCTTCTCTGTGCCCCAGCTCTTGGCTTGATTAAGAGGTCAGGAGGAGGCTGCCTCAGCACGAGGCCACGGTGCACATGATATACGGCCAACCTGTCGGTCGCCTAGAAACAGCTCTCGAAAGGGGCCTGAAGACAAATCAATTTACAAGCCCACAAGTTTGGGCCAGGTAGTATTGCCTGTTATTAATACATGTTTGAGTGTTTGGGATATCGCCCCCCCCCCAATGCCAGCCAGGTCTTTTAACTTTGATCATTTAAATATCTTTCTTTTTAAATATAGTCTTTACTGATCCGTGACCACGCCCTTTGGGTGGGATTCTGACAAGTGAGAGAAGCATGCGGGAAAGCCAGGAGAAAGAAGGCTCAGATGGACTGCAGTCTGGCTTGTTCCTTCCGGGCTCTGGCGAGCCCTGACTGCACTCTCAGTTCTGGGGGCACGCAGGGAGATGACAATTCACCCTTTGCCCTGTGAGAGTTCAAGGCTCACGTGGAGAAAGCACACTGTTCCCAGGGTGTGAGGGGGGCAGGAGAGGCATGGGTAATATGAGGGAATGGAAAGCTAAGTGGCCAGCATGAAGGGCACACCATGGGGTCCACGCTGATGAATACGAGGTATGGACCAAGGTGCAGGAGTCTCTAATCACCCAGGTAAGCTTAAGAAACTGTCAGCCTGGGTAGCCTTTAGTAGAAGTTACCCTTGTTTGTCAAAAGGACATCGGGTGAAGAACCTTCCAGATAAAGAGGAAAGAGAAAATAGTGACGTTAGAGCCGTAGCATCACTGGTACGGCAACGAGAATGACTGCAATAAACCCCACTCTCCCGTGATTGCCACCTGACCTGGATGGCCCCTGGCACGATACCCGTCTGTTACACCTGCTTCTGTGCACGTTACTCAACTGGTCCGTGAGCTAAGTCTGGTTTCGGTCGGTGACCTCAGGCTGTAAGATTAGCCATTGTATACAACCATAAATCTATTTAGAAAATATTATTTTTACTACGGGGTGTTTATTTTTAGCAAGGCATCGGGGAATGTTGGAAAAACTCAAAAAGCTTCAAATAAAAGTCTGTCTCTTTTTGCCGCCTCTTCAGCAGAACAGTGTTAAAAATAAATCCCTGAATGAAAGCGCCGTGAGCCAGCCAGGGAGACAGGAACCAAGGGAGGTGGGTGGGAGGAAGAGGAGGGGCTCGTCACCTGTGGGGTCTTGAACAGGGTCATTTTCCGGTGTCTTTTGAAACCGAAGACAAAGGTTTAGATTTTATTTAAAACCAGAGGTGTTGATAGCAGTCAGTTATGGAGGCGGATTCTCTTAGCTTTTTCCTTCTTGTATTATTTCACATCAATTATTACTGAAAGCAATCTAGCTAGGTGAATAAAGGCCATGCTAATTTTTGGAGAGTCAACCTGGTTGACTTGGAGTCTTCGTAGTTTATACATAATAATTAGGAGGAACCCTTTGCATTCTTAAAATCATTCCTGAACAGTGAATTACATAGTCAACTTAATTATGGTTAATGCTTCCTACAGTCTTCCTGAAATTCTAAGACGACAATATTGGCTCTGCTATTTTGAGCTCCAGACAACATGATAGACTGGCAAGAATGTTAGCTAGAACTGACAAACCCCTCATGTTTTGCTTCTCAATGAACGAACCCAAATTTGCAGTGGGGAAACACCGAAAACGGTTTCCTCTAGCATGAACTAAGGTGCAGAAGCAAGTGGGTGTGTCAGACACGCACCCATGGCTGAATGCCAGACACTCACCCAAGGCTGAGGCATACTGATAACACCTCAAATGATCACAATAATCTATTAATACACTTGAGCCACACTCGGTCTTGCTGTTCAGATAAGCACGGTCTGTGATTATTCTACAACACTGTTAAGGTGCTGGGGGTTGTCCCTCATTTATTACTTGACTAATAAATACTTTAATTACACTTAATAAATAATGTAAGCATGGCTCACTGAAGTGGTAATTCTTTAAATTAATTATTAACTGCATGCAAAAATCTGCACTGCCAGTACCACTAAAAGAAAATTCAGCCTTTAATCTAAAGTGATTATTCATTATCTGGTATAAAGGCTGCATTTGCATATTATTAGGGAAATAAACTTTGGCCTCCTTGGCAATACAGATAGATCTCAAAGTCTGTGCAGTACGGATCTCCAAATACTAAAGTAATGATAAACAATATGCAATAAAGTCTCCAGTTTATAGCTTTATAACAGCTGGTTTTTGATTTTCCAAATATATTACAATGATAAAGTGACCAGTTTATGTATAAGCTCTTTGTGAATGGTGGTGCCTACAGATGGTCGGCTGATAGGAAACAGTAAATGTGCAAACTGCTCGTTTCCCTTGAGATCAGAGCCATAAAATGATCTCAGTAAGATATGTGAAGAAAATTCCTGGTTAACTCCTTTCTCTTCTGCAGGCCAGATTCGATTCTGTCTGTAGGTGTTCTGCACATGTTTCCTCTCCCCCTTCCGACCCCCCATGCCTCTCTGGCTTCCATTCCCTTCAACCAAGGAGAAAGTCAACAATCTCAGACATTGTGCTAACTGTGGTTCTGTCACAGGACCATGAGGCTAGGCACAGCCTAAATGACAAAAGGTGATTTGTACTTAACATGGCACTTGCTCCTCAGGATTGGGCATCCCCCCCCTCCCAGGTAAATATTTGATCTGAGGAGTGGTGGCTAGGGGACAAGGCTTTCCAGCATCCAAGGGTGTGAAATGTAGGAGGGAATTAACAAGATGAAAACAGATTTCGGGAGGAGGGAAATTCTTTCTCTTCAGCTTCTGTCAACACAAAGTGCAGGTGAGGGATAAAGACTGAGAATGGAAGGAGGAAGCCAGAAATCCATGAGCAGGATGGTAGCAGTAGCAGGCTGTTTCCCATTCCACCCTATCCATCTCCCTGACACCCACTCTGAGACTACTATTCCTTGCTCTCTTTCTCTCTTCCTTCTACCTCTTCTTTCAATAAAGACCTGCTATAAAACTCAGGCTGGCTTCCAACTCACATACTCTTGCCTCGGTCTCCTGAGTGTTGGGCCACCTTCCAGATTTAGAGACTATCTCTTTCAGGAAACTTCCTTAATCCCTGTTGATTTTAAGTATTTGCCTGAGGATGGAGCAGTAGGTGCCTGCTGATTCTAGTGAAGTGGGGAGGAGGCCATCTAACTGTGATCTGTGTCCTTTAAGGTGATCGCTCCAAGAGATCAAGCATTTCAGGAATGCTGTCATTGCTTCAGTTATTCTTGTGGCTCTCTGAGAACTACCTTCAGTGCATGTGTTAGCTCAAAGGGTTATAACAAGATATCAGAAAAACGTTTATAGCTCATTGATCTGGACACTGGAAGAGTGGGACTGAAAAGCCAGCACCGCTGGGACCCATGGCCAGCACAGCTAGTCCCATAACCATTGTAGCTGGGACCTTTTCTTGGTTTGTAGGCAGCCACTCCCAAAGTCAAGGCTTCCCACAAAACTCTATTGCTCCATTTGGTTGAAGTTTGGGAAAGAAATAGTGGTCAAATATCCTCATTTTGCACCACCAGTGGGATTTTTCCCACTGCCTCTCCTATGATTGATGCATTCTGAATGGCTAGCTGCATCCTCATCTAAACAGGTTTGTGGCTACCAGCCGGCGTCCATGCTTGCACACTGGTACTATTAGGGAGATAAACTAGCTACAATCAATGCTTGCACACATCCAATCTTTCTATCATTCCTCTGAGCTAGATCGCTATAACCATATATGCACATTTTAAAGATTAAAAAAGAAAGAGAAGCAGCCGAAAAGAAGCTGAGCGGCTTAGGGAAGGTTATTAATAGTATAAGCAAGGGGGGAGAGGCAGGGTTCCAGCATAAATATCTTCAATCCCTAATGAATAAGCAGCTGGATTCTTTATAACATGCATCTCTTGCCTTCTATCAGAAGCTATGTCAACGAAGAGTTAAACTTATCTGGACCATCGCAATCCTACCCGGTTCCCATCTACTCATTCCTGCATTCCCCTGTTGTTCTATGTGTTCACTGAGTGACTCATGTCCCCTTCTCAATGACAGCCACTACACTGGGGACTGGCTATGTAATAAAAACAATTGCAGAGAAGAAGTAGAACCAACAGGCTATTAACTGAGTTGGCAAAAGTGATCCAATTACTTTGGGGGCCGATGGAGAGGGCTCCTCAGCAAGCTCTGCACTTTCAGTTTTCTGAAGGCACCAGAAGAGACATTTTAATAAGACAGATTCTCAAACACCCGTGAGCCTCACCACTGGTTCCCACTTCTCAAGAGATGAGGGAGTGATTCCTGATTACAGCCATTAGGGAAAATAAAACAGAGCTGGCACTCCACTGTCTTCATGCTGATCTCTGGGTCCAGTCATACCCGTGTGTGGTACCTTCCCTGACTGCATAGACAGACATGTGGAAAGCCAAGCCAACGAACTCTCACCACCATCCCTCTTACAAGAGCTGCTCTGGGGTCAAGACCCAGTTAAAGCTGCAGCCTCTATATACATATACATCATATACATCACACACACACACACACACACACACACACACACAGAGAGAGAGAGAGAGAGAGAGAGAGAGAGAGAGAGAGGGAGGGAGGGAGGGAAGGAGGGGGAAGGAGGGAGGGAAGGAAGGAGGAGAAGAGAGAGAGAGAGAGGTAGAGGAGGGGAAGGAGGGAAGGAGGAGAGGAGAGAGAGGAAGAGGAGGAGAGAGGAGGAGAGAGAGAGAGAGAATGCTAGTTACTGGTCCACTGCATCTTCTCTCAACGTCTGTATTGAGTTCCTAATTTCGAGTATAGCAGAATGTGACTTCATTACAAATGAAGTCATTGGAGAACTAAGTAAGATGATCTGATTGATCATAGTGGAGTGTAGGGTGACCCTAATACTGGCTGCTGTTCAATGGTGTGGTGAAATTTGGATGTAGCAACAGGCACAAAAAAGAGTGCAGCGTGTGGGATGAAGAGACTGCTAGGTCGACATATGCTAACAACATCCAGAAAACAGCAGAGACCAGGGGCAAGCCTTGGACCACATTCTTGCTCACACCCTTAAAAAGGAACTTCCCTACCTAACATTTTCATCTCAGACCTCTAGGCTCTAGGACTTGGCAGCAAGAAGTTGCTAGTGAGCAACTCACTGACTTTATTATCCTATTTGTCCCAGGAAGCTGTATCCATTTATTATCCTGTTTGTCCCAGGTTCTGAGAGGCAAAGTAACATGCCCGGGTTACACAGCTGAGGAGAGGTGAAGTCAATAGTCCTGGGAAACTGTGTTAGTCAAGGACGGGACTTCCCTCCTTGATAATCAAGATGAAGGGCAGAGCACTGCCAGTCTGAGATGGACAGCCACATCATCCAGGTCACCCGTAACACTAGCTCTGCACACAGTGTCTTTCCTTGGTTTCTGCCATGTTTCTGTTTAAAAACACTTAACTGAATCAAATCAGATGCTAAGAGGTAATTTAGAAAAGTTTGTATGTTATTTGTTTGGGTCAAGGAAGATCTAAAGACCTAAATATTTGAGGCACCAACATTCTCTCTCTCCCTCCCTCTCCCTCCCCCTCTCTCTCTCTCTCTCTCTCTCTCTCTCTCTCTCTGTGTGTGTGTGTGTGTGTGTGTGTGTGTGTGTGTGTGTTGAATCTGGAGATTCTATGCCAAGGAGAGCAAATTCCTGGGCTTCTTCTCATCATCGGGATCATTTCCCCATCATTTTATTCTGAAGCCAAGATCCATGGTTCTCAAGCTTTAAGGACCACATCGTTTTTGTGTCTGAGTTTTGACGGTGGGTAGAGAAAAGAGGAGCCCCCTCCCCACCCAGGGCATCCAAATAGCCACCAGCTAAGATTTCATTCCATTCCTAAATCACTGGGGGATGGATATGCTCAAGATACATTGTGTAAATGTATGGGATTTTCAGAGAAATAAAAATATTTGAAAAAAAAGAAATCCAGGTATGAGTTTGGGTGACACAGCAAGTAGCCTTTCACCACGGTTTCTGACTCAAATTCTTGCCTGAGTTCCTACCTCAAGTTTCTTTGATGATAGACCTAGAAGTGTAAGAAGAAATGAATCCATTTCTTCCCTAAGCTGTGTTTGGTCATCGCAGAAAAGAAACGACAGATGGTCATGAGCCTGGACAGTCAAAGGCCTGGCTGAAGCAGAGGCAGGTGGATACAGGCCAATCATCCAACAACAGAGATCAGGCAAAGTCAGGAGATCAGGAGCAGTTGAGCAGGTTAATACCAGATGCCGTGGTTTAAATCTAAAATGTCCTTCACAGTCCTTGTTTTGAATTCTTGGTTTCCAGCTTCTGGGAGTATTTTGAAGACTATGGGACCTATAGGATGTAGGGGATGGTTGGTGGCAATAGTCACGATAGGGACAGTTAGTGAAAATTAGTTATACCTTCTCCAGCCACTGGCCTACTTTCTCTAGTCAACACATGCCTTTTGCTTCTACTGGTATGGCTAGGTTTAAGTTTCTCTTATTAGTATGCTGCCTTCCATGATGCATTGCTATCTCTGTGATACCATGAGTCAAAATACACTTTCCTCTCTTAATATGCTTTGGCCAGCTATTCGATTGCAACAGCAACAACAATATATTGGATCAAAAGTAATATGGTTCCAGCAAGGTAAAATACCTAGAGAGGAAACTTTATTTCACCTCTTGGTTGTCCCATATAGAACAGGAATTAGCATTTGAGTTCTGGCATAGGAAGCCAGCCTGAAACGCACAGGCTTAAATTGTTCACTGTTCTCAATTTCTAGGAGTGTTCCATATATGATGATGGACGTGATTGTTTTCCTTTGTGGTACAAGGAAAACAGTGTCCCAGCCACTTTATCTTTGGTGTGATTCTGATTGCCCATTTTACAGATGATAAAGTTGAGGTCCCGAGAGGCTGATTTGCCAAATGTCACACATGTAGTAAGAGACTGTGCTGGGATTCCTGTTAATTGTGTTGTATCCTTAGCATTCTGCTGGCTGTGAAAGGCTATGTCCTTCAGAGCTTGTCCTCTGATAGAGCTGCAGTTCACGGGCGAGGCTTACTGGGCTCAGTGCTTACTCACCTGTGGCCTGAGGCCCTGAGGACCAAATTAATTTGCACAAACTGAGCCAGTTCTGCTGATGAGGCACAAAAGAAAAGGCAGGCTACGGGCTTCCGTGCCCTGTGGTCTTAGAGTAGGGACCTACTGAAGGTTGTCACCGTGGCTGGCAGTGGGTGGTGAATGTAGTGTGAGGGGGGCATTTTGTGCTGGCAAAAGTCATACAGCAAAGTTTATAGATGTCAATAGGTTTGAAGAAGGGGAAGCATTTTGAAATAAGATTTCTTTAAAGCAGGTTTTCCATGGCAAGAGCCTGGGGCTGAGTTGCTCTTAGAAGGCTGATATACCCTCTACTGGAAAAGCCAGCCACCATTTTCACTGAATTTATGATTTTATCAACTTACAAAGGTCACTTTTTAACTTCCAGTGAACCACAATATTATGACTGGGGTTAAATAATGCCAGAACAATTCATGGAAAGGGAAACATTCAATTAATCCAGTCTGGGCGTTGAACTTGGCTTCCTAAAAGCAGGCAGCTCTCGTGTAAGTATGGTCTTAGACAAGGAAACAGCTTGGAATCCCCAGTGCCTGACTAGTGCAGGGCAGATCCAGTAGGGTCAGCAGTCTCTCTCCTTCTGGACGTCCTCACGTTGAGATTCCCTGGCTTTCTCTCAAGTCTAACCTTCACTAATGAATGTTGTCAAGGACTTCTCCCTTTCCCAGCTCTGCATCAAGTTTAGGCAAATTTCCCTAATGTGTTTTTCCTTAGCACAGAAAAGCAAAGACCAGTTTATAATTATTTAGCAACAGTGTATAATTATTGCCTTGGTATTGTCTCTTCGGTAGGCTCTAAACAACAGAGAATGAGATGTTTAGCAGTTTAGAAGTAGATGCTGGTCGTGCCTTATCCCTGAATCTTCAGCACCCATTACAGTCCTGTGCACTGGGCAGATTCTGATCGACGAGAGTTGTTCGTTAAATTCTCCTTTTCAAATGTTCAAATGTTCAAAACAAACATTCCAAAAAACAATATGGACAGAATTAACGTTTCCTTACTGAACACTTTGTGGGGAAACAGTACCTTACTCTACTCCTCAAGTTGATGGCATGCTCCAAACTGATAAGTAAGCCAGATAACCTGTCCCTTCTCAGTGCCGGGTCTGTCTTCCTTTCTGAAGCTAGATCTCAGCTGCTAGTGGGGTTACATGGAGTCACTGGGAAAGCTGAAGAGGTTATTGTACAGAAAGTGTCCAATGGCTGGCACAGGAGAGTGTGAGCTCCATATGTTGGGCTCCCCACAGCTCCCTCATGAGTCCTTAGCCAACCTTTGTGGACACCGATTGCCTTCTTCTTGGCATTAGAATGGATCCTTCCAGCCGTAGGCCACTACATCACTGCCATGCTTTTACTCCTGTTTTCCTGTCTCCGAATTCACTAATGGTTTGGTGTAGAGATGGTATTTAGCCTTTCTACTAGGAGGGATTTACTTTAAACAGGTCCTCTGGCTATTTAAAACAACCAGAGTATTAAACAACCAGAATCTTTTTTTTTTATTAACTTGAATATTTCTTATATACATTTTGAGTGTTATTCCCTTTCCCGGTTTCCGGGCAACCATCCCCCTACCCACTCCCCTTCCTTATGGGTGTTCCCCCCCCACCCTCCCCCCATTGCCCCCCTCCCCCCAACAGTCTAGTTCACTGGGGGTTCAGTCTTAGCAGGACCCAGGGCTTCCCCTTCCACTTGTGCTCTTTCTAGGATATTCATTGCTACCTTCGAGGTCAGAGTCCAGGGTCAGTCATCTCAGTCACAGTGAAACAACAGTCTTATGAAACACCCCATCACTCGCTCTTGTGCTTGTGCTCCCTCTCTCTGTCTCTCTGTCTGTCTCTCTGTCTCTGTCTCTGTCTCTGTCTCTCTCTTTCTCTCTCACACACATACACATACACACACAGACACACTCACTTTCACTCACACTCACTCACTCACTCACACTATTATGTGTATTTCCAGGCAACATTGTGACTACAATTGCAGAGAGAGGTTGACTTGATGTCTACATTTTTGGAGGGTTAACTCATAAAATTGTATTTAATTAAATTAACTAATATTTGTTGGGCACCTCCTGCCCACAAAGAACTCACCGTACTTCACGTTTAGAAGTGGGCCTTTACCTTTATCTCAGTGTTCTTGCCTATACGATCCTTCGATTCACTACTGTAGTTTCTGTGCCTAGCACAATAAATGTCCCCATTACTGTTTTCTTGTCTATGTGACAACAGAGAAAAGTCAGAGGTATAGGGGATTTATAAATAGGATTTCCTAGCCTCTCACAGGGTGGCCTCACATATATAACAAGCGTATGTTTTGATCTTACTGTGAGTGTGTTAGTCAACCTCTTAGGGGACATTGTGTACCACAACATTTAGCATCTTCTTCAAGTCTTAAGTTACTCATCAATAAAATGGGAAATAATGGGTAAGTCTGAGAGCAAAGATGTTGATGAAGCACTTGGTACTTCATCACTGAACCAACCACAGAGTATTTAGTACAGTGAACGCTGTATGGAATGGCAGCAACTTCCTATGCTGCTATTCATACGGGAGGCTGTTAGCTAGGTTCCTTCCATGTGGCAGACACTTGGTACCCTCCACTCAATAAGTTACAGGGGTCAAAGGATAAATAGGAACAACACATGATGGGTAATAATAAGGGATGAAGGGGAATGAGGCAGATATGTTCAAGATTCGAGATTTGACTTGGATGAGAGCCCCCAGGGCTCCCATCATGGCTGCCACACCTGGTGCTTGGAAAGAGATTCTCTGAGCAGGGTCTAGAGGAGAGAATGGTCCAGCTTTAGTGTTTGGCACGGGGCTGCTGATTAAGTGACCCTCATGAGATGGGTGGGTATTTATGATCGGAAGACCCAGATGTACCTGTACCCTAGCCCCATTCTTTGTCACTTCCTTAAGGTCTGGAGTTAACAGCAGAAGTTTAGTCCTTCTTCAGTGACTTTTACAGACTTGGGAATCTCACTATAATCTTCTGGGATTGTGATTGGTGAGCAATAAGAATGACAGGAAAATGGGGGAGGGAAGCAAAAGGGTATGCATGCACTTGTGTGTGTGTGTGTGTGTGTGTGTGTGTGTGTGCGTGTGTGTGCAGATGCATATGTACGTGTAAATGGGAAGAAGGGTGGGTTCAATAAAAACCACTTATTTGGAAGAGGATCACAGCCTCTCTGGTTTCCTCCCTAGCCTCCTTTGGAGACAAAGAAATTGAAGTGTATCCTTCCTTTTGCCTCTCAGTTCTATGCAATCATGGCCCCCACACTCCACCATCGTCTTCTCTGCACAGCACCTTTTGCTCCTCCTGCAGAGCTGGTTTTTGGTTTCTTCCAAGATGAACTCGCCAAGCACATAGCTTCAGTTTGTGGCCCCACTGGCACCTCCATTTTACTTTAATTACCCAATTACTGGAGCCATCCAATCTATTTATTCAGGCAATCAAGACTTTAAATGCGTGGATTTATCATTGTCTCAAATCACCTGTCACTGCGATAGGGCAAAAATAGAAAAGGCACGGAGGGGCTACAAGAGTAAACCTCACCACACTCCTCTTGGTCAGATAATTATTTCAGAGACCCCCATGGGAAGGAAAAAACAAAACAAAACGGAAGAGAGAGCGAAAAGCATGATGGGTGTAAGACAGTGGGACCGTTTGGAAGTGTGTTGCCTGGCTTTGTTGGGGGTGTGTGTGTTGATCTATGCAGAGTATAGTGGAATTTCTGTCACCTCTGAGATTCTTGGGGTTTGGTGGAGGAGGTTGGGAGACAATTAGAGGATGAAGAAGGTGGCCTATAGATCACGACATCTCTGAAACTAAAGCTGTTTCTAGAATTGCCTAAAATAAGCCCATTTTCTCATTTGCCCGATGCCCACAGTGTATTTGAAAACAGATTTTTGTCAACATGAACAGCTTCGCTTCTTTCAGCCTTCACCGTTTGTGGCATTTTACTCCAGTTTATTAACAATTTTTAAAAATTAAAACGTGGTACATTTCATACAGAACTTCCAGTGTGTTCAACACAGGGCAATAGTCCTTGCCCCTCTGAGCATGGCAGTACTGTTTATGCTGCCTCAAGTGTCTGAGAGCTCCTGTGGAGAGCTCTGTGCGCGTCTTTAAGCCACATCTTGCCTGTCATGCACTCTTGAGTGTAAATGTTTAATAAAACCAGTGTAGGGTTATATTTATCCATATCTGTGTCTAAATAAGACTAAATATATTTATTTTGTGAGCTTTTGAAAATTTGAGAATAAAACGTAATTCGTTTTAACTTCATGGTGTGAAGGTTAAATTCAACCACAGAAACCTGTTTCGATTCCAGCAATTCCATCAGGATGTTTATTACTTTTTGTCCACTGCGGCTGCCTTAGTTTTACTTCAGGAATCATGAACCAGGAGACAGTTGATACAGAGCACTGGAACAAGCCACTGGTCAGTGTGCTGTTGTGATTCTGCCAATGAGTTCAGGGGCCGTGGCCCAGTCCGAGGGGAACCGTGAGCAGAGAATGCCCGCAGAAGTAGCACTGCTTAGGTCTTTCAATGAAAATCGAAACAGATTAAATCTCACCAAAGTTGTTTTAGTAAAATTCTCCTCTACAAGAGAGCTCAATCACTGTAGAGCCACCCATGACGTCGTTTGCATGTCTGACACATACTACATTTAACACTAGCAGACACGTACTCGTTTTTCACATATAATCACAGGAATGCACATATAATCACTGGGTATAAATATATATATCGTTCTATTTGTTTTCTCTAAAGCATTGAAATACTCTTGCCTACGTCTTTTGCCACTAAGTTCATCTAATGTCCTTTGGGTAGCATTTTTTTCACTTGTAAGTTTTGTCAAAGCAAATTTGTCAGCAAAAATTGTTAAAATTGTGAGTAACTGGCTTAATCTGCACTTGGCAGTGTGTGGTAAATGGGGATGTTTGGGACAAAATTTATTGTGTCACCTTCTAGAAAATTCTAACTCCAGAGAGGACCAGATTATAGAGAACTGTCGATTAAAGCTTCTTTCACTTTCCACGACGACCCAGGTGGAGGGGACAAATGGATTACTACCTGACTGCAAAATATGATATATTATTATAAACAGAGTCTTGAATTATAGAAAATACTAGTTAGCATAATTACATTACCATATTTTTATATGGAGATTATTATTCAAACACCAAACAGGCAATCTTCCATTGGAAGGGGGGAAAAAAAAACCAATAAACACGCTCAATCCTGACTTCCACTCATACGAATGTCATAGCACCAAACGATTCTAAAGTTTAAAACCCATTACGTTACGAGAGCTATTCACTTCAAGTAGGTGGCAATTTGCTTCTTTTTTTATCATCCCACGTTTTGATAGCTATTCACCTCTATCAATTCTTATCTTGCTCATTCTTTAGAAACCAATTGCACTTTCAAAAGTGCCCATCTACTTCTGATTGAAACCATCACATGCTGGTTTTTTTTAAAAAAAACTATTTTTCAATCTCTTAATAAAATAGATTGCCTCTCGGCTGTCGGTTAGTAAACCTGTTAATGTGGCGCTTCCAGAGACCCCCCTGCCTCTTGGATTTTTCTGGCATTTTGTTCTACCAGATTTCTACTGGTCCTATCTACATGTGCAAAACAGTTTAATGGGCCCAAATAAAATCATACAAAATGTTGACTGTAACAAAACTCTTTAAATTATCAGTTAAGTTGAACTGCCAGCCATTTAGAGTTCATGAAATACAAAATCAACCTTACAACGCTTTCCTTGGCATGCTGACAGTGGTCTTCTTCCTCCTCCTCTTCCTCCTCCTCTCCTCCTCCTCCTCTCTTCCTCCTCCTCCTTCTCCTCCTCCTCCTCTTCCTCCTCCTCCTCCTCCTCCTTCTTTTTTCTGTTGGCATCTGAGTTGGCAGACTGTCTCTCTAAAGCATAGGGAGTCACCTCTACTCTCATCAGTCTTGGAGCAAATACTTCTTAAGGAATCTCTGTGTGGGGTCCAGTAGAGGAAGGGAAGGTACTATGTCTACCCTTTCGGGGCCATGTTTCAGAAAGAGAGTCATAGGAGTTGGCCTGCACATGTGCCAATTATGGGGTTCACAGTGATTCAGATATGAAAGAAATATGATTGAGAGAGTGGTATCCCACAACCAAAAGGTTGTGTTAGCGAAAGACTATCCTAAGTTAGGGAAGGGGCAGAAGCCCTGGAGAGAGCTTGTGGTCATAGGATTAGCTTAAGGCCGAGAAGTCAGCCCAACTGACCCTTGTCCTAACCCTGCCGCTCACCTTCCTGTCTGACAGGAAGAAAAGCCACCTTTTCTTTTCATCGTTAAACTATTGTCATCCTTGATGTCCCCTGATTATTGTCATCATATTTACTCTAAAATAATTATGTATTACAGGAAGTATGTAATGAAGCTAATTGAATGAATGAATGAGCATGTGGATCTGAGAGGCCAATCCTCCACGACACTTTATGGGAGACTTTGACCAGCCCCATACCCTTGGTCTTATCATTACTTAGGGTTTACATGTCCTGTAACTTTTAACTGCATCCGTACCATTTTGGTTTGAATTTCGTTAACTCCCTTTGAAGCTCCAAACACAGTTAAGGAGATTTTAAGATAATATGACATAAAAAACATAGTTGATTTAAATGAGAGTCTCAGATGTGTGTATCCCCTCTTCTACAGAGTCTTTGTAGTATGTAAGTAGAGTAAGGAGCCCTGAGTCTCTGGGCTGGGCTGGAGGGAGAGTGAAAACTTGTCTAGAGAATTGGAGAAGGTTGAAAACATTGGAGAAGGTTAAGAACTGTTGAAGCCAGTTCTTAAAAAGAACTGAGGATTTGATATTCTTCCTAGAAAGCGAAGATAATAAAATGTGGAAATAGCAACATGGATGTAGACAAGCTGAGAATATATTCAAGGAAAAGCACATAGTTCAATATGACCAACACTGACCAACCTGATTGGTGACATGAGACTATTAATACACAAACCATCTACTTTGTGCTTTGTCTTATATATTTGGTTGTGAGCCTAGCCTTTAATGGCTGAGCCACAGTCATCCCATTAGACTCCCTGTAGGCATTGCTTCCCAGAAACTTCACAGCAGCAGTGTAGGAAAGGCTAAACACATGGGAACTCAGGTATGGGTGAGGTAAGGTTCTTGTCTGCTATCCTCTGTCACAAAGGATGAAAGCCAGGACTGTCTATTCGATACACAGTAAGAAGAATGTGATTCAGCACAGCTAATGTCTTAAGAGAATGGGGACAAGCTGATCGACTCTGCTCCAGAGAGCAAGGGCAGGTGAAGAAGAGCTGGAGAAGCAAGGAAAGCTGGGAGTGGAGGGGGGGTGCAATTGGCTAGCAGGCCTGCTGCTAACAGAAGGGAGCTTTGCACTCTCATCAAATCCATTCTTCTGGGCAAGAGTTCAGATACACAGAGATTTCTACATTCTAACAAGAATTCCTTTTGTACATTTTCTCCCAGAAGGATGGACTTGATAACTCAGGGTCCACTCAGCAGATGTATCATGGAGGCTGTGTCTCCGTGTCACCAAATGTCTCCTTCTATGCTGTTCTGAGATCCCATGGGACCTTGTATTGGGGATCAAATGCTGTCCAGCTATCATGTAAGCCAGCAAAGAAGAAAGCCCTGGAATGATGGCTGCTTCACTTGACTCCCAAAGCCAACTTCTGGATGAAATGTTTGGGCTGGAAGGCAGGGTATGGCAGAGCAGAGAGTGTTAGAATTCGCCAGGACTCTGCCTTTCCTAGACCACAATGGCCATTCTCCCTGAGGTATGAAGTCTTGGCCCTCTGGATTAGAATGGATCCCTGTGAACTCTCTGGGTTGCAGTGGTTTTGTGGACTGTAGGCAAGAGTCTGATCAGGGACCGCGTATTTCACAATACTTGTTAATTAATCACCCCTTCCTCTCTAGCTATGGACTTAGAATAGTTTCATAATGACAGTTTCTCAAAAGCTATGCCCAAGTTTTCATCCAAACAGTTACCTGTCTCCTGCTGCCCCATGGCCTTATCATTTTGCACAGGAGTGTCTCGTCATTTCTATTCCTTCATTGGCATGCAGAACACTGGGCAGGGAGGGGGAGGGTGCCATGCTGAGAGTGTTGCTATCCTTTCTAACACGGCTATTTTTATTATAAAAGATGGAGACTAGTAGGAGGTTAATGGCTGCTGAGAATAAAAACAAATAGTGAGGATGAACAAATATTCAAAAGAGGCATTGTCTTGCTGAGTGGATGATACTGACAGGGAAGCTTTGTGCTTAGTTTTTCCCTTCCTTATTTGACTGCATAAACCAGGGCTCGTGTGCTCAGTGGCTGGCATTGTACTGTCAGGCCACCTAAGGAAAGTGACTGTGTTATAAGGCAAGCACCCTCCAAAGGGCCAAGGGGTTCAGCCAGTCCCTTCGCTTCTTCCTTTCTCCAACATGATACCTTCCACTGCCTTTGTTTTAGTAGATGGTGATTACTTTGGGTGCTTGGAAAGCCCACTTCTTGACACCGAGTGGTGGGCAACAACAGAGGACCATCAG
The DNA here is from genome assembly GCF_011064425.1 of Rattus rattus. Taxonomy (NCBI): domain Eukaryota; kingdom Metazoa; phylum Chordata; class Mammalia; order Rodentia; family Muridae; genus Rattus; species Rattus rattus. The sequence continues at coordinate 53,789,701 of NC_046168.1, read as the reverse complement.
CTGTAGACCATATACACACCATTTTGTGTACCATTTAAAATCATCCGCCTACAGCACAGAGCACACTCACCAGTGCACCTTTGCAGTTTGAAGAACTTTGTTGTTGAGAGTTGCAGTAAGACAGTTTCTAACCATGTTGACTTTTCAAGCGAAATAACCTGTAATCTCCAAACTTCTCTAGCCCTATGCCTAGTTTTCCTTCGAAGTCCTACTCGTTGTCAAGCGGTTATCAAGAGGAGAGAAGACTAACATTGTGTGGGTGCAAACTGTATGCTGGGCACCTGGTGAGATGTTTTCCCCTCATTTACTTCTCTTGATAATCCAGCAGGGTAGCTGCTACTCTCTTTATTTCAGTGTGAAGAAACTTAACTAAGGCGCAGGAAGGCTTAGTCAGTTATCCATAATCATAAAAGTAGTAAGAAGTGAGGATTCATTTATTAATCAGATCACACACACACACACACACACACACACATTTGATCCCTTGCTAAACATACATATATTTTTCTTTACATAATACCTTATTCTTTCAAGATATGCTGCCTCTCAAAATCCCCTGGGAAGATTCTAATGGTTATAATCAAATTCTAGCACCAAGGAATACCATATAGAGAGCTAGTCTGTCTACCTGATCAGCACAAACTTTGTCCAATTACCAATAAAAGAAAATATTCTATGATTGCTTCCAACTGATCTAACTAGATCACGTCAGATCTCCTACCCACTTCCGCACTCTTCTCTAAGTAATTCTTATCTCCTGTCTGGGTTCTGAATTCCCTTTGACCATTCCTTCCCCTTCTCTCCTTCTAAAGAGTTTTTCACACCAGATATGTTTCTTAGGCACAGGCTCATGCTGGCAAGGGCTGAGCAGTCTCCCTGGGTGCCTTCCACTTGTTTGCCCCATTGACCCCCTTAGTCTGCTCTTGGAAGGCTCGGACCTCTGTAGGACCCCTGGGTCTAGATTTTATCTCATTCCCACTGACTTTCTGGAGCTTCTCTTTTCTTTGTCCTCCTGTTATTGGAGTCTCCATTCACAAGGAAGGCTAGTCCAGATTTTCCAACCCACAAGCATCTTTCAATGCTCTGAAATCATTAAGAAGTCCTACTTGAGTAGTCACAATAGGCCTGTCATTCTCCTCTGTGTGTTCTGCTCATTCTACTGGAATTGTAGCCAACTTCATGGAGACCAAGCTTTGTGATTTTCTTGAATCCCTTATATTGTACATCCAACATATATAGCTACTAAAATGAATCTATAGAAAGAAAACTGTAATTTATAAAGCAGTATATGCCATGTGTCCTAAGTTTTGCAGAGAGGAAACACTTATTCCATGAACAAACTCCACTGCATGCTTGAAGGCTAAGTCTACCCATCCAGTGTAAAAACCCTATGCTCTTAGTAAAGACCTACAACTGTGGCCGACGGAAACAGAGCAGAGAGTCAATCTGTGAGAGATGCTTGGAGAGGTGGGCACTCTCTGAACGGAATTAGATTTGCCAGCTGGGCTTGAATCATCCCCTTATGGTTTAGCGTTCCACGGAGAAGACCCGAAGGAAGGAAGGAAGTCTATCCATCCATCACTTAATCCCTCCTGGTCAAGGCTGCCTGGTCAAGGCTCACAGTTGGCAGCTGCTGAGGCCCCCGTTGAAAGGTCGAGAGGATGGATGTTCAGTCTTAGCAATTTCAGGATGGAATTAGCTGGGTTTCTAACTCCTGTTACATGTATGTACTTACTTACTGCATGTGTGTTGGTGTGTGACAGAGCACATGCGGCAGAGGTTAACATGCAGGAGTCGGTTCTCAGCTTCCACCACAGAGAGCACAGAGATCAAACTCAGCCTAGCAGGCTGGACAGCAAGGACCTTTCTTCACCTGTGACACCAGCCTCCTGTCCCGTAATCATGTGTGTGTGTGTGTGTGTGTGTGTGTGTGTGTGTGTGTGTGTTTGTACATATCAGTGACACAAAGAGACTCTACTCCTTGACAATAGCCCTAAAGCAGAAAGAAGATGAGAGTGCTTGCATTTGATTCTCTAAGCCAAGCTAACACTGGGGCACCTAGAAATCTCACTCTGACTCCTATGGATCAATGACTGTGGATCATAGCAACTTGAGACCATGCCAGTGTATCTGACCGAGTCCAACAAGGAGCTGTAGTTTAGCTAAAGTTCATTCAGTCTGATTAATGAATCAGAAGCACTGACGCGAGCTTTAGGAAAATTCAGTGATCTGGCTCAGTTCACTGCCTTGCTTCTCCACTCATGTTTTACCTCAGTCCCTCTTCTCAGAACACTTGCATGCTAAAAATCTTATGCTTGCGATGAATCTTTCTCTGCTACTCTGCGTCTCTCCAAACATTTAATCACTAAAGCACAGTTGCAGCTTTGGAATGTTCTAGAGCCTTTTGTGTAAGCACTGCTCAAATATCATTTTTGAAGATGAGGCAGGTAGAATTTGAAAGTAAATAACTTGCCTCATATGATTTTAATGGCTCATAACAGAGCTTGATCAAAAGATCAAATTAGCCTTGACCAGGAGGGATTAAGTGATGGATGAATAGACTTCTTTCTTCCCTTTGGGTCTTCTCCGTGGAACGTTAAAACCATAAGGGGATGATTCAAGCCCAGCTGGCAAACCTAATTCCATCCAGAGAGTGCCCACCTCTCCAAGCATCTCTCACAGATTCACTCTCTGCTCTGTTTCCGTCGGCCACAGTTGTAGGTCTTTACTAAGAGTGTAGGGTTTTTACACTGGATGGATAGACTTAGCCTTCAAGCATGCAGTGGAGTTTGTTCATGGAATAAGTGTTTCCTCTCTGTGAAAATTAGGACACATGGCATACACTGCTTTATAATTTCCATTGAGTATTGTGCTCTGAATATTTCTTTAAGACAACAGACACAAAATTTGACATCAGGACCCTGACTTTCTTTCTCTCTGTCACATCACTAATGGATGTGACCGCTGCGAACTCAGTCTTTGGCTCCTTTGTCCTCTCAGTCTTTTTAGCAATACACAGTTTGCTTCTCAGTCTTCCTGAGGACCTAGGCACTGGGGAGGGGTGGCTTCAGGAATCGTGGGAAATATGTATGACTTTTATCCCATTCTTAGTTCTTCACAGGGATACAGGAAAAAGGATGGATATTCATCAAAACTCTTTCTTTAGTTATCCAGAGTGGCTGAAGTGGCTTTCTTTGTATCCTGAATTTATTATATAAAACCAAAATAAGCTTTATTTGGTATTTTTTAATTTAGGGTTACAAATATGAAGGCTGTCTTTTCTTCTTTTTTTTAATTGAAAAAAATGTATACAGTATAATTGATCATGTTTTCTTCTCCCCAACTTTCTGTTTTCTCTCTTTTAAAACAAAGAAAAGCAAAACCCAAACTGAACAACACAACCCCCGAGAAACGCAAGCATACTTCCACACATGTAGGCGTGTAGGCATACATGCATCCACACCCGCGCCCGAAACATGCAAACCCCAAATCAAAACAAATAAGCAAAAGACTAATGAGACCAAAATAAAAAATGCCCTAAGTAAAATGAGACAAAATGTTTACAAACCTACTATTGACCTTTTTTGTGTTGTCCAACTATTCCTGAGTCTGAGGCATGCCCTGAAATGGGGTCAATATGCCCAGTGAGACTCTCCTGGAGAAAACTGATAGCTTCCTGGTTAGGGATGGAGTCCATGTCCGCTCCTCTCTCAGTCCTGGGACTGGAAGGGGTCTTTTCTCAGCCACTCTCAGGACTTGTTTTTGTCATTAAAACTGTTCTCCCCTTCTGCTCATCTCCCATCCAGACCTAACGTGTCATCACAGCACAGCTCCCTGATTTCTGCGTCTCCAATTGCTCCCGTGTTTCAGGACTGCATGAAGAGGATGTGCGCAGGCTTTCCTGCACTCCAGCTCTCAGGATCTGCCCTCTCTGGACCGTCTGCACTGACTGCCTACTGTAAGTACTGCCACGACTTTATGTTCCCCTCAGCACCATCTCTCCTTTAAACTTCCAGTATTGTGTACATCTTCCGGGCTTTTTATTTTAAAGTTATGACCAGTGGTAGCCATTTTATAGCTTCTTAAACATGGACCCTTTCTATCCAACAACTGGAAGAGCGATACATGCCCTTGAAAGATGTTTTATTTGCATTGGCTCTAACGCTGCTAAAATATATGCTGTCTCCTGGGACTCACTGTGCTGTGAGGGTTTTGTTTTTGTTTTTTGCTTCTTTCTTTTCCTATAAATATCTAGCTTCCACCCTCACTTCCAGGCGAGCCCTCCAAGTTTTGAGCAACACAACAACTTCCAGAGTAGTGCAAGTGCTGAGGCTAGATGGTTTACATATGGACTCTCCTTTTGGGACTTCCTGTTTTGGAGGATGCATTTCCTCCATGGGACCAACAGCTTTCAATCCAGATAGACTGGCTAGAACAGCGAGCTCTTTTGTTCTACACTTGTTAATGTTTTTCCATGCATGCTGTCCCATATCTTCATGGTACCCTTGCTGGGAAGGTAGGGAAGCTATTTTCATGCCTGTTTGACAGAGGAGGATACTGTAGACCGATGGCTTACTTTACATCCTAGAGATGAAGGTCAAGCTGGAACCAAGAGCCAGGTCTCTGGTCTGCTTTGCATTTGGCAAGGTGCTCAGTGAGGTTCCGATGACAAATTATTTCTCTCTATCATTTGCCTCTCAAACCTGACCACATTTCTAATCCCACGTGACTCTTAAGGGAGCCCTGGAGGAAACTGGGTCAGTGTTCTCAGAGTCAGTGTTTTCAACATAAAGGTTTATAAAGGAGCCATTCTAGCTCCATGTGAACCTGTAGATGGGATGAGACTGAACTAAGTACGTAGACCTTCCAGGTAGGACTTTGACACCTTTCCACCTCCACTCCGTGTACCGTGGACATTAGTCCCTCGGGTGCTAATAATTTTAATCAGAAAGCATGAGTGTTGGCAGCCACATTAGAGTGGTCTTAAAGGAAACCACTTCTAGCTGAACCCACTATCTGGCAGTAAGTGATAGGCAGGCGTGCGAGTGGTATGGTTCATGAAGGGAATGGGGGTGGGGTGGGATGGGCACAGAGCCAAGGTGAGAAGCAGGCCTCTGGGTTCCCATGCCTTTTCCTTGCTAAATCCACGCTAGCAGGAGAAGTCAACAACTTGTCCATGAAGCACAGACTGAGTGGATGTCAGATCAGGGGTTGGTTGAGACAAATACAAGAGTCGCTTTCACGTTAGTTCAGAGAAAGAGAGGGCTATCGCTTTGTTGCTACTTCTACTTCAGCTGCAGTGACTTGGCCCTATTAACTTCGGGGAATGGCCCACTGCCTCAACCCAGCCAATGCAAACATCTTACCAGCTCTGAGTAGAATAAAAAGGTGAACACACTGTGATGCCATCATTCCCCATAGATGTGTAACACATGGCTGGAGTTCCTGCTGCTGTGATGGGTGCTGCCAAACCCTCAAAGGTGCTCTCTCACACATATATAAATAACAGTGTCAGTTCTTTGGGGCAGAACCAGGGACATGGCACAGTGTTATGCCTCTTAGAAAATGCCCTGTCTTGTTCAAGGACTCTTATCCTATTGAATCTATCTATCTATCTATCTATCTATCTATCTATCTATCTATCTATCTATCTATCTATCTATCTATCTATCTATCTAAAGTATTTGAGTAGACCGAGGTGGTGACGTGCAATATTCTGGTGTGAGCATAACCATAAGCACTCTACAGAATGAGCCTACAAAGACATTTTGAGAATTCAATGGACCTGTTGATCCTGAATCCCTCTGTATTTATGACCTAAACCCCTCAATCCAGTTCTTAAGATCCCATCATCTAAGAAATAGGATGTTGTTAACTGTATCGATTTACAGAGGAGGAGCAGGAGCGAGGAGCTCAGTGTTTCTTTTTAATCTCAAATAACTAATGGTATAAAGGTAACGACAATTAATGAGAAAAGAAGCCATGGATTTGAAAGAGGGCAAGGACAGGTGTGTGTGTGTGTGTGTGTGTGTGTGTGTGTGTGTGTGTGTGTGTGTGTGTGGGGGGGGGGGGGTTAGAGGGAGGAAGCAGAATGGGAAATGATATATAATTATATTATAATTTGATAAAAGTAACTTTAAAAAGAGTAAACAAAACACAGGCTAGGGTGTTTAGATAAGAGAAGTTAACAGGTGTGGAGGATGTGTCCATTTCAGTGTCCATTGTTTTTGCTGACACAAGAAGGGTGTTTCTCGGGTAAGAAATAGCACAAGTTTTCAGACAAATGAAATTTACTTCTACCTTTAGTATGCAACACCTGTCTACTTACTTATAAAAAAGACTAGGAGAGAAGAAACCTAGTATTGCTTGGATGAGGTGTTTAGAGCGATGTTTGTAAACCAGAAAGCACAACTTAGTAGTGTCCTTGAGGCTTGGCAGAGGGACCAACCTCTAAGAGATGACATCGTGCAAGATGCTTGTGGTATTTTTAGTAAGTGTGTTTCATGTGTCTTTCTGGGAGATAGAATCTCAATTGAACAGAAATGTGTTCTCTCTCAGGGCAGATATTTGACAGACAGTATCAGGGCCATCAGCCTCTGCTCCTGTGATAGCTTATCTTGTATCCAGTTATTAAAGGAAACTGGATACGTGTTAAGACACTGAGATAACATTTGACTTTGCCATTGGGCATGGAATATGCTTGGATAGCATGAATGTTGAGTGAGAGTTGGTAATTAAATAGGAAACCCAGGGGAAATTGCTTAATTCCACTGGGCCTTGGTTTTCTCATCCCTTAAACAGGGGAACTAGCCCTTAGTATTGACAGGGATTCTACATGATAAAATTAGGTAGTGATTTCTGAACACATTAAAACAAAAGTCCTGTACAAATACAAGTGGTTGCTATGGTGAACTGGGTTGAAATAGACCCATGACTAGGACCTAGTAAACTTTGGGTCTTGTCCAACTCAGCTCAGAAGCAATAAATCTCAGGAAGTGTCTTACCTTCCCAGAGCCTCAGTTACCTCATTTGTAAACACAACAGTGGATCTGTTTATTTCAGGGGAGCATTTGAAAGTCAACAGAGATGATTATAAATTGCTCCTCTCCAAAGAGCAATGAAAATGTAAGTTATGGGTGTCCAACGTTCTGTGCCTGTGCTCAGTTGTGAGTTTAGAAAGTTACTCTCGGGAGACCTGAAGGCTTCACGGGCAGCCCCTGAGCCTGACCCCACTCCCTTTCTTCCTGCTTCTAATCACCCACACCATGTGTTTCCCATTAGCTTCTCCTAAACACTGCCCTTTCTCCCATGATTCCTGCAGTCACTGTTCACAGTCCCTTGGACGCAAACTCAACATACAACTCCCAAATGTTAGAGCTGGAGCCGGTCTCTGAGTTCACAAAAGCAGCTCCCTTCTATACCGGAATATGGACGCCCATAAGGTCAATTTGGTAGCCAAGCCAGACTCACATTCCATGTTCAAGTTCAGAGGTCACTTTTTAAAAGCGTGTTTTACATTAGGTCTTTTAAACATTGTACTTTCCAATCCCATTTCACCGTTTTATGACAGAAACTCCCACCTTTCTTGGCTTCGGATAGGATTCCTAACCAGTTTTGTTGTGTGAAGTGTTGCTCGTCCCTCTTTCTGCCCATTTCCATGACCTCTCAGAAGCTCGCCCTTAGGAGTGATGAGCCTGTCTTAGATACACTGAGGAAAAAATTTTCCTTTCAGCTCCAGCTAGTTTTCTCTTGTAGGAAACCAGAACAGAGATGAATAGAGTGAGTGAGTATGCTACACTGACTCGATCATCTTGGGAGAGACGATGTGTCCCAGAAAGGTCTGGGAAAAGCGGAACACGTGAACACCAGCTCTGGTGAAGAGATGACGGAGGTGTGCCAGTCACTGGGACTTCTGCAGCTTTATTTTCTCCTGTTTGTTTCTGTTTAGGACATTTGATATGTGGGATGTCCTATTTGTGGTGTAAAGACCAACATGCGATTTAAGGAAGACTTTTAGATTAGTTTCTGAGGGCTGGAGAGATGGCTCAGTGGTTAAGAGCACTGACTGCTCTTCCAGAGGTCCTGAGTTCAAATCCCAGCTCATAACCATTTGTAATGGGATACGATGCCGTCTTCTGGTGTGCCTGAAGACAGCAACAGGGTACGCATATACATAAAGTAGATTAGTTTCTGGCATTGAGATGATCTCTGTATGTGTGTCCTAACCCATTTCTGAGCTTCAGTCTTTTCACTAATGACAAGCAGTAACTTTGACGTTCATAAAGGAATCTGTTCGCTTCCTGTCATTGAGCATAAGAGCATTTAAAAATGTTAATGCTCACTCTGCCTCACCTCAGAGGCACTCTACAGTGAGAGCCCCAAGCAAAAGATTATCACTAGGGCAGGAGCATAAACCAGCTACCAAGCTGTCACAGATTATCCTGTCTTTCAGCGTCTGTTCCCTGACAATTCACATAAGAACTAGGAAGGCCATATCTTCCTATGTCCTTCTGGACTATGAACCTGCTCATAAAGCATTATGGGGTTGTGGGACGTCTGGGTCCCTCTAAGAGTGCTGCTGGGATCCAGCTTAAACCTGAGTAGAAGGTACTCAGGTTTAAGCCTGAAATGGTGAGCCATTCGAAACCGTCATGTTTTCCTAAAGCGGCATGGAGAGTGGGGATGAATGGAAACCCCATCAATTGCAATGTTTCCAAATGGGAAAGCAGTAAGGTTAATTAAACGTGTGGCACTGTAGTCTGAGTCCTCATGGAGGACTTCCCATCCTTAATGAAAGTAATGGGATGGGTATACAAGTCAAAAGGGGGAGGAAAAAATGCAGAAAAGGGAGAACAGGGAGCCAGGGTGAGTCGAAAAGTGGCTGCAAAATAAGAATTGGGCCGAAGTGAAGCACACGATTCTCTCAATTTGTCTCTTATCTAAATGGAGATCCAGGAGGGAACGAATCAGAAACCAGAAAAGGGAACAAGCACCCTCCAGTTTTAACCTCATACTCTTTCTTAATAACTTTGCCTGCCTGCCTTTCTTTCTTTCTTTCTTTCTTTCTTTCTTTCTTTCTTTCTTTCTTTCTTTCTTTCTTTCTTTCTTTCTTTCTTTCTTCTTCCTTTCTTTCTCCTTCTCCTTTTTGAAGGGAAAGGGGGCATTCTCCTAAATCTAGTATCATTTTATGTGGGAAATCTTGATACTGAGTCTACCTTTGCCTGGACCCTCCAGCATCTAAATTCTAATCCACTCTAAGAACCCCTGTACACTTATTCCAGCTTCTTCCCACTGGAGTCTACACAGTGTTCTGTGGCTCAGTTGATCATTCAAAAACACCTGATCATTCCCAGTCCTTCCCAGTTCAGAAACCTGCCATGGTACCATCTTCCCGGCATGCACTCTAAGTGCTCAGCTTCCCAGACCTGCTTTTCCTGACAGAGCATATGCTCAACTTTGTTCTCTCAAGCTTTCTTAGCTCAGTCACAGATACTTTTGTTTCCATCCTCACTCTCACCTTCATGATGTAACCCCCTCTCCTACTAACCATTGTATTCCCCACGCAAAGTCCAAGGCAGTATGTGCTTTAGCACATTTTCCTTGCCACGATGATAAATGCCTGGGCACTGTAACTGAGCAGTGGGTAGGAAGGTGATTCACATTATCATCCTAAAGTCGGGACCAAACATAACTGACTTGAACTAGCTCATCAGTTTTTGAGGTCTTTGTTATGCTTCTACTGCTCCTTCCTTCCTTCTTTCTTTCCTCCCTCCCTCCGTCCCTCCCTCTCTTTCTCCCTCCCTCCCTCCCTTCCTTCCTTCTTTCTTTCTTCCTTTCTTCCTTCCTGGTGAAGAAAGGCATTTATAGCCTGTGATTGTTGGATTGGTTGCATGGCCAGTGCAGGTGTTTGAGCTTTTTTTTTGTGTGGGGGTGGGGTGGCAAATACAAACTGCAGTCATTCAAACTCACATTTAAACTCAAGTGCAAATTACGTAAGAAGACTGGCCATCACCTTACACTATCATACTATCAGTTAACAAACCGTGTCTGTCATCTTCAAGGTATTGTGAAGAACACTTGGGGCCAGCCCATTCATCTCTAGGAAACACACTTGCGTTTTTCAAGAATCAATTGTTGTTTGTTCCCAAACATTTTTATGCCGGTTATAGTTATAATTTATGTAATATATTCAAATATTATGCAAAACTGTAAGATACAAATGCAAAGAGGATTCCTGTTTCTATAAAATTAAGTTGATTACGCTGGAAAGAGTCAGTAAATGAAAAGTTGATAAAAAAAAAAGAACTGATGTTGAATTAAATACGTGTGACAACTCCAACAGCTTAACTAGAAACTACAGAAGTCTTGATGCATTCCATATCTAGATAGTTCAGAAAGTACATTTTTAGGCTCTTGGTTTACTGTAGAGAATCCAAAAGTAGACAATGGAAATGAGTAAATGATGTCTTCTGGAAATGGTTGAGGGAAAGGATGGTGTGAAAGACCCATATTTTTAAAAATGATACTGATCTTACATCAAACGGTTGGTGTGGGTGTGTATCTCTCTCTCTCTCTCTCTCTCTCTCTCTCTCTCTCTCTCTTTCTCTCTCTCTCTGTGTGTGTGTATGTGTGTGTGTACTTATAAATATACATTAAAGGATAGTTCATCATCTTTATGCATTTTTAAAATAATTTGACAACCATTGTTCATTATTAGCCATCATTCCAGAGTCTATGAAATTAAAGAAACTCTCCACTGAGAAGCACCACTGTATAGATAAAACATTTCTAGTTTTTTGAGCAGAAACAGAGAAACAGCATACATGGCAGCTCTGTGGCATCCACACTCTGAAAAATCTCCCCAGTGGGCTCCTAGGGTCTCCATCTTATAGACTTCCTCCTCTCACTGAAATAGCGAGTGAGTGTGCTATATTAAGGGATGGTGAGCCATTTTCAAGGCTGGTTCATGCCTTTCTGTTTCCTACCATCAATGACTTGTACTGAAAGAAGCCAGCCGTTGTGCTTGAGGACACCCAAAGGCCATGTTGAAGGACTGGATTTTGAATAGTCAGTCTATTTCTATCAATTGCCAGCATCCTGCCTTCTTCTTACCAGCCATGTGGGGGGGCCTCCTTGGGAATGTATGGACTAGCTCCAGTCAAATCTATCTCCAGGGACAATAGCCCTGACAAAAGTCTAACCAAGGTCCCATGAGAAATACCAGAACAGCCTTGTCAAGCTGCTCTTGAATTTATGGTCCATAGATGCCAAAAGACCTATTAAATTATCATTATTACTTTAATCCATTATGCTTTGAACCACTTTATTATACAGATTTGGACAAGCAGACATAGAACCTGGAGTGATAGCATTGAGGAGGGCCAGTGAGGAAGGGAAGAGGCTACAGGGATGAGGAGGAAATGTACTTTATGTGCAATATATAATTGTCCTTACCCAACATGATACCATGTACAATGAACAGATACAATGAAATTTCACAAAGAAGAATGATATATTAAAATAGTGCATATATATACATATAAAATGTTTTGTTTTAGAAAATTATCTGCAAAATGAGCAAAAGCAAAAAAGCAAACAAAACAAAACAAAAAACAAAAAAAGGAAGGAAGGAAGAAAAGGGTATTAAAAACAGAGAAACAAGAGGAAGGAACATTGAACGCAGAGCTCACTGTTCTAGTCACATGTTTTTGTTTGTTTTTTCTTGTTGAATGAGGGTCTCACTTTGAATCCCGTGCTCGCCTTAAACACAAGATCTTCTTTCCTTAGCTACCTGTGTGTTGAGACTGTAGGTGTGCGCCACCATATCCTGTATTCACCAATCACTCTGAGCCTCATTTGCATACACCACGCCTCCCTGATAGAAGTTAAGGGTGCTTTGAAGAGTCCTGGTCTCAAGGAACCCCACGTCAGAGTGAGTCCTGGTGTTCTGCTACAAGGCTGCGGAGCTATCCCAGAAGAATGGCGTGCGTGTTCACTTTCTGCCAAGGCAGGGAGTGACCAGAGGATGAAGTCAGGAGAGCTGGTTTCCCCTGGAACCTAGCAGTGTTCTTGGCATGTACAAGAAGTACAACATACAGTTGAATGGATGGGTAGTAAATGAGTGTGTTTCCACTCCTGCTCAGTGCTCTGGCTTTTCTACAACACAGCCTCCTGCCTGCCATCTGCATACATTTATTTCAAATGGAGAACAACAGAAAAAAGCTAAGAGGCAGATGAGACACAAGGTAAACGTTGAGATCAGCATCTAGCTACAATCTTTCCACATCACTATAGTTTCATCTCAGAGTCTAATATTTTAGCTTCACTTGATAAAGCTGACTCCAGGTCTTTCTCATAAAGATTTTTCATAAAGTCTTGGAGGTAGGTGAAGTTGGTGGTGACCTAGAAGACAGAGCCCGATGAGACTGCTTAATGGGAAGGGGTAACAGGGAGGAGGCAGTGAACAGGATAGAAAGCGAATAAGCAATTAATTAATTAATTAATTAATTAATTAAAAATGTTCTTTCCTTTTTTAATGAATCTTTTGAAAAAGCACTCCTTATGATTGCTCACATTCTCCTACTGGAGATTCAATGTTTACTTGTTTCTCACAGAACTCTATTTGAACAGACAACACTCAAGACATAATGATTATTATCAATAGTGATGATAACAACAGGCATGTGAGGAACCAGACTTAGGGGTCAGAGCACTGTGAGAAGAAAAGATGGTGACGGTTGCAGGCAGACATACTCACCCAACCGTCTTCTGACTTGGTTGAAGTTTGGCACCGTCCTTACTAATATCTTTACGGGACATTCTCTCACGACCAGAAAATATCTCAGGTAAACAGCATGGTTCCGGCATATTTTTTTATTCTGCCCACCCCCAGATCTAACGTAATGGTCTGTGATGGGCAGGCAGCTGTACTTGTGTATTGCAATTTTTTTCTTTCTACGGTCCATAGTGTGGGTTCGAGAACATGCACAGAAATATCACATACACATGTATGTGTTCACATGCTGGGCCAGCCAGTCATTCACCAGCCCCCTCATCTTTCAGAACCGCACACTTTCTGAGATGATATATCTGATGTGTTAAGATTTCTAGGTGTTTCTTAAAACATGCACTTATGGAAAATGAATTAAACAAATCCATCCAAATGATACAAACAATCAAATATTCTGTAGGGGTAATTTGAGAGGAAAAAAAGCTTGCTGGTTTTGACGGCAGTTTAAAATATAGTTTATTTCTAATAAATAATAGGCTAGTTAAAATGTTCATTTTGCTTATATCATATAAATGTGTTCTATATGCCAGTCTCAAGTCCTCATCTTTCTCTCATTAAGCCTTTCCAATAACAATGCCAATAACAATAACAGCCATGCTCACACAACAAAGAGCAAAGATCATTGGAAAGTTTTCTTCCCCCAAAGAGGAATTTTTGAATGGCTGCACTCTGCGCCTTGAATGCATTATGGTTAATTTCAGATTCCGAGGATGATTAACTCTGACTGGTGGAATAAAAGGCCATGACCAATTATTATTCAGAAAAATCCTGCTGTTTAGCCAAAGAGCGTACAGTGCAATCCAGTCCTTGATGTCCCTGTGATAAACGCTCACATGACAAGGTTATTTGGTGTAGAGCAGCCAGAGTGGTTGCCATGGCAACCTATTCACAATGCTCATAAATCTGAGGTGCAGTTATCCTTGCTGTGTATGCAAAAAAAAAAAAAAAAGGAAAGAAAGAAAGAAAAAAGAAAAAAAGAAAGAATAAAGAAACCTATAAAGCCACCTCAAGCGGTTTAATTTACAGTACTGCTTGAAAAAAAAAATAAAGCAGTGAATGAATTCTAAGATAATAGACCTCTCCATATTATATTCGTTCACAATACAGGCACTTAGGACTCAAATGCTCTCCTCAAAGCCAAAAAGACTTTTAAGGTAATCATTACGGTAGAGAATATAGGTCATCATTAGCACCAGGAGTGACAAAAATAAAAGAGGTGGTTAGAGATCCGAGATCTCGCAGGCATCAATTGCTTTCCCCTGGCCCAGTTAGCAATGCAAACAGCTGTTGACAGCACGTCAGGACAGGTACATTCGATGGGAACAAATGGCCTTTTCAGCTGCTGCTTCCCAGAAATGATAGGCTGTAAGTCTAAGGGTCCAAAGGTCAAACAGACAATGATGAAATATCCCCCACAGACCCGGTGTCAGGTGGTTCAGTGTTAAGATCGCTCTGATATGGTCTCTTTGCCTCGATTTCAGCTCCACTCAAGCCCCATTAGAAACAAGGGCAGCCTATTAAACCAGCAGGTAGCAAGGTTTTCCTCATCTTGGCGCTAGGCTCCCTGGCCACCTGGATCTTTGACCCCCTGTGGCTTATTTCAACCATTACCAGTTTTCTAAATAAAAACTGAGGGAGAGTTGAACTCTTTGAAGTGGCATTTCTTTGACACTTGGTGAAGTGAGAGCCACCAGCTCTGCGGCTGCTACCTAGGACAGCCGAGAGTGTGACAGGATGACGGTCTAGTTTGAATTAAGACTCGTAGCTGACTCATGTCATTTACTGGTGGAGATGGCTCAATTAGAGATGTTTGGTGGGGCAGATTCCTGTGCGATTGCATCGTAGAGAGGGTAATGAACAACACGTTGGTTTGGGCAGTGCAGGACGTGTTCGGTTTTCTAAAATTGGAGCAAGTGACCATGGAAACCTACCCCTACTCCTGGGCTTAATTATATTCCAAGGCACACATTTCTTCACTAACCTACAAGAGACAGAGTCTCTCTTTTATAGTTCTTCAGTAGGCCACGGAATATCCTAATCACGAAACATCTGAGAGCTACATTCCCAGCTCATTTCAGGGTCAGCAATTTATATTAAAAAAAATGTTTTATTTGCCTTGTTGAGAAGCTTTAAGAGTCTTGGGATAAGCACTTTTGTTTAAGATAGGTCATCTCCTTTTATCTAGAAGTCCAATGCGTTATCCATTGCGCCACAGAGCCAGGTAGGTCATCTCCTTTTAAAAGCACACTCCTGTGATTCGAAGAAAACATCACTGCCAATACGATCAGCCTGGATGCTGGAAGTTAGCGCATCAGACACTTGGGATGGCAGGAACTCTGCAAGCAGCAAAGGCAGGCTAGGGCTTTGTAATCATAACCTTGACTTGGAGATGATGATTCCCTTAAACGCATAGACTTTATTTTCTATGTTTTATATCCTCATTGCCTTGCACGGTCCCTGACACACAGAAAGGCCCATAGTGTCCTTGATAAATCGATGCACAGTAATTGACACAGAATGCGTACTTCTGGGAAGACTAGACTATCCGTCTTCTAAAATCTGGACTGTATGTGTGTCAACATGTTCTGATAAAAGTGCTGCTGGACACATGGATAGATCAGAGGGGAAGTGAAGAGACTGGTACAGGAGTTCCATTTCTCTGTAGTTGTCCGCTAGAGTCCATCAGTACAAGTCTCCTCTACCCTCAAACTGGTCATCACAGTAGAACTCCAAAAGCCTTGGAAAACTCTGGGTGCATCGTTCTTTCATTTTAAACCAAGCCCACATTCCAACTGCCCACCTCTCAATGGGTTATGGGATCAGACTGCTTGCCCTGCCTCTCAGCTCAGTCTTATGGGGGGGCATGCTGAATGCCAGACCCGAAAGCCAAGAATCATATTCTGTTCATTCAATCAGGCCACCCAACCACCTGTATAATGATAACTCTGGGCTTTCAGCTCATCCCATTTGAAGCAAGTTATACATACAAATAATACTTTTTGAAGGGAAGTAGTCACACTCTTATTGGTAATAAGGAAATCAATACCATTCTATATGCCAGGCATAGGCCTCCGTTCTCCACACATAGGCCTACCCATGATATTCGTGCTTAACAGGCTCTGTCAGAAAAGCCTCATAGCATTCTTTTCAATAAGTGAATGTGGTTGCAGTTGCTCCTTACAAAACACAGAAGGTGTAGGAACTACCATTGTCTCACTGATGGAGAGGAAAACCATGGCTTAGGGAATAAGCTAGGCACTTGGTTTAACCTTACAATCCTGGTTGCCCTTCCTTAGGTTTAAGAAAAGTGGTTTCCATAACTCAGAGACTGCTGTTTGACTGAGTTCAGTTAAGGGGACATAAACTCGGGAGGGAGCCAAAGAACGCTGGGTCAGCACCGCTGCCCCACGTGCCAGTTTTCATTGTAGCATGACTTTGATGGAGTCGTCGTCATCAGCCTTTTTATCACATTGCAACGCAGCTGTCCGAGCCGTTCTACAACTCAACCAGCTCAGCAAAGAGGCTGGCTCTGCTCACAAAACAAAAGGCTTCTTAGGGTTGGGGGCAGGGATGGTTCAGTTTCATGTTATTGAACAGAGGAGAGTCTCCCTAACAAATTTATTAATAAACCTTGGTGTTCTTTCTCTGCAGGTGGTTTAGGTGACGAGGATGCTGCCTATAAAAGCAGAACATTAACTTTACCCCTGTGTTTTCAGATGGGCTGAGTCTCTCTCTCTCTCTCTCTCTCTCTCTCTCTCTCTCTCACACACACACACACACACACACACACACACACACCTCCTCCCTAAGATGGGCAAAAAAACGTATTTCAGAAAAACAATAGTCCTCCACCCCCTTGAGGATTTGAGAATATTTTCTGATTCTCAAAAAATCAGAATCTATGATAAAAATCTAGTATAAATCACATATATGTTTTCTCTTGAAAATAAGGCCTCATGCCACCAGTCTCAGAGTCTCGTGTGGATGTGAACAGCAGCTAACCCCTTCATACAGTTGATGGCATCAGGTTTTACCTGAGCAGTTCCACTTAGTCACACAAATGGCCTTCTAGCTACATGAGCATGTAATTATGAGAACCCCACAGCAAACATCTCAGAAAGGAAGTGAAGGAATTCTGGATTGGAAGCTACAGAACCCTACCACCTTCTCGTTCTCAGCTATCTTGGCCTACATGCAGAGGAAGGGACCTGTTACGGTTCGGATGCAAAGCACTCCTTGAAAGCTCGCTCATGAGGAGTTGAGGTCATGGTTCCTAAAGCATCAGTGTCAGAAGCTGGACATTTTGAAGGTAGTTAGACTATAAGAGCTTTGACCTCATCCATGAATCAATAAATACTTCGATGAAGGAAACTTCAGGAAGTAGGGCTTAGTTTGAAGAGCTAGGTCAATGGGGTTATGCTTTTAGAGGATATATTTTGTCTTGGATGACCTCTCTCTTCTGCTTTCTGGCTGCTAGAAAGTGAGCAACTTTGCTCCATCTAGCTATCATGTCGTCGTACCTTCCACTGGCCCAAACCAATGGGGGCCAAGAGACCATAAATAAGCATGAGCCAACCTAAGCCCTCCCTCCTTTAAGCTGACAGTAACTTTGTTGGTGATGGGAAAATGACTAACATAATTTTCACACCAAAGGTCACTGAGTTGAATCAAATAACTTTTGGAAACAGGAATCACAAATGACCTCCAAACTCAGATATAGAAGGAAGAGGTGACAAAACCAGGTACATGATACCCCTGTCCACGAGACACTGGCCACGTGAGTCAGAAGCAAGGGATAAGCCGATAGCTGCAAAGGAATAGGTTATACAGGAGAAAGCCTGAACTTTTCTTGTTTATTGTTCTTGTGAGTCTAGTTAGTTATGGCTAATTTACTCATTATTGGGTCAAGAAACTAGCAATAGAAAGCTAGTATCAGATGAGTAATGTGACTTTCCAGGATAAAATATTGGTTCATATGAAAAAAGATATAAAACTATTAAATTCTGCACATCTCCTAGCCAAGTAGTCATAAGCAAGAGGTCTTGTCACTTCTCTGAGGTCCTCAGACCGCTGTTCAAGAGCTCATGTTGGGCAAAGTTTAAAGGAGTGGGGATACAATATTAAAAAATAATAAATATTTGGTCTGTGCCGTCAGATGCATGCTTTCTCATTGAGAAGACAGATACCAATAAGTGCATTTGAGGATGAATGGATGAAGGAGGTCTTGGAAGCACCCAGGCATTTGTTAGTATTACTCATTTTCCCGGAGAGGAGGATGCCTCCAGGAACAGACACCTCGGGAAGATGGCCAGTCAGTATAGTGATGGAATCATTTAGTGTGATCCATGCATCTGCTCTAGTGGTCTTCATGATGAGCGTTATGGGCCCTCGACCAGGTATTCTCACCAGGGCCAAAGAGCAAGTGCTCCCCATCTCCATCTGGACATGACTTTGGGGTTAATTTCATTGATACTTTCCAATCTAGTTCTCCTGAGTAAAATCTGGGACAACAGAGGTGATGGGTAGAGAATTGAATTTCTGGCTTGAAGGAAGAGCCAGACTTGGTTTATGTTTATAAAACGTACAATTAAATCTCCTTCACTGTGATTCTGATGCACCATTTTCTTAAAGTTTATAACACAAAGAAGTTTGACTTTCAAGACAGACTCCTACATGTCCCAAGAATGAGCTGACTCACTTTCATTTGTCTTAATAGGAACTGAAACCCTCATTTAGATTAGCAACTCCTGGTGAGATGAACAGGCTAAAGAGAAAAATGCTGGATAAATTTGCAAATTTAAATGTATCTTTTAGTCAGTGTCCAATACTTAATTGCGCACATCCATACATATTCAACACTCATTATTCACGGTGGTTATGTCTTATAATGTTGCTGCAGATCCTGAATTAGTGAATATTAAGTGATTGCTCCTGTGGGAAATACAGAGTTAGGTTACTACAAGCCTCTGGTCATTACATTTTTTTCAATCATTTAATAATTAAATTGTTTGATGTGTGTTTCTATTTGAAGGCGTCTTTTGTTCTTTTGGACAGTACCTGTCTTAGGGGTTCTACTGCTATGATGAAACACCATGACCAGAAGGCAAGTTGGAGAGGAAAGCGTTTATTTGGCTTACACTTCCATATTGCTGTTCATCACCAAAGGAAGCCAGGACAGGAAGTCAAACAGGACAAGATTCTGGAGGCAAGAGCTAAAGCAGAGGTTATGGAGGGGTGCTGCTGAGTGACTTGCTCAGCCTGCTTTCTTGTAGAACCTAGGATAACCAGCCCAGCAATAGCACCACCAGCAATAGGCTGGGCCCTCCCCATCAGCCATCAAGAAAAGGTTGTACAGCTGTACATTATGGAAGCATTTTCTCAATTGAGGTTCCCTTCTTTCAGATGATCCTAGCTTGTGTCAAGTTGACATAAAACTAGCCAGGACAGTACCTTTTATTTATGCATTTATTTAAATTACATTTATTCAAATTATTATTTTTGGTCTGACTCCAGAGTTTATGTGGTTTTGGTTTAAATGAAAATATATTTTAATGCACTATATTCTGATTATAGTTTCCCTTCCCCAACTCATCCCGTATCCTGAAATTGTCATATTTAATAGTAGTGCCACATTAACACTTGTGGACAGTACTGCTGTTGTTCAGGATTAGGTGAAGCTTGTCTAACACATCCCTTTCCTCCATTTAGAAGGCATAGCCTAGCCTTTTGGAGCTTAGGACACTATGTCACCACTTCACTGGGAGTCATTTTAAGTAAGAAAATCACCAACAAAAAATATAAAATAAATGCATTATAGGTGGCAAAACCCCACAAAGATACGTGTTTGCAATATAGGAAGCAGAGTGCTAATTTTATGTAAGCACAAGTGGACTTGCTGACACCAGATGACTCAAAGATTTTACCACTACACACATGTTCCTGAGTGATGATGTAATACTGGAATATTGATTTTTAAGGATACAAATAAATGTTACTGAGTAAGTTAAGTCCAAATATGGAATCCGTGAACAATGATATATAGACGTACATAAAATGTACAGACAAAAATAAATTTATTGGTGTGAGTACATTTCTCAGTGCCAGTCTTGGCTGCACTGAGGGGCCAATAAATACTGATGGGTGAATAAGATGTTGTTTATTATGATTGAAGGTTTATGAAGTTTCCTTGAAGTTTAATAACTTCCCTGGAATATTCTGGAAGAATACAAGCAGACTATTACCTAATGTTTTCCCTTTTCATTTAGCTAAGGAGTCTTAAGATCCTAAGGACTTGGGGTGAGTGGCAGAAAGTTCCCTTTGAAGCTTTGCAGTTTGAGTCAGAAAAGGGTTTCATAATAGTTTGAGTAATGAAGAGTAATGAGCTCCCAAAAGCTTGGAAGTGTTTTCAAAAACCCAAAGTCCAGGACGAGGACTAAGATAGTCAGCAAAGTCATGAAGGGAAGCAGAAAGACAGCTGGATATCCACAGACAAGAGAGGGCTCCAAGAGCCACCTGTCACCAGCCCTGGCTTACAATAACAGTAGAGAGACCAGAGGTTCACCCAAATGCCACGCCTTTCTGGCACTCATATGAGATATATCATTTAGTCACATGACAGCTTTTTGCAGCAGATTAGCATATGTACATTTTAAGGAAGAACTAGAGGATCGAATGAATCTGTTGACTTCTAGAATGTCCCCCGTGGCAGGGAAGTGGGTGGTGACACTTGTGAATCCATGTCCAACGTTCTTGTATATATTCTCAATGGAGCTTTAAGCCAAGGGTTTAATGAGCGGAAAGCAACAGAAATATGAATAATTTAAGTAATTGGGTCACATATAGAATCCATTGATTAAATTCATAGGCTTCTAATACTGCTTAAGTAAAAGAACTCTTAAGGACAGTGTATCTCATATTAAAATATCTAGTCATTTTTTGTAATTTATATATGTATATAATGTATTTTGATCAGGTCTATCCCTTAGTTCTTTATCTCCAAATCATCCTCTCCAAATTTCATATTTCATGTATTCTTCTCTCTCTCTCTCTCTCTCTCTCTCTCTCTCTCTCTCTCTCTCTCTCTTTCTCTCAAAACAAAAAACACCTCGAGTCCACTGAGTACTGCCAGCCTGTGTATGAACAAAAATACTGTTTGCTAGATCACAGGTGTCCTCTTGGGGGCCACATCCTTGAAGAAAACTGACTTTTTTCTCTTCCAGCAACCAGCAATTGCTAGTAGTGCCTCATGTAGGGTTAGGACTCCATGACTAACTACCCTTTATGTAATTGGATTTTGTTTGTCTTGATTTTGGGCAAGTCTTGTCATACTTTCACAACCATTATGAGTTCATAGGGGCCACTATCCTATTGTGTCTTGAAAACCTTGTTTTGTTTTGTTTTTTTTGTTTAAGTCATCCATTGTTTCTGGTTCTTTCCACTCCCTTCTGTGATGATCCCTAAGCCTTGTTACAGGTGTCTTATTTAGGTCTCAACAGTCTACTCTTTCTTATTTTCTCTGTGCTTATCCACTGTGGGTCTCTGTGATAATCACCATCTGAAAGATGCATTCTGATGATGACTAGAAATGTACTAATCTGTAAGAATATCTTTTAAGTAATTTGGCTTAATATCAAGTAAGTTGGTTTAATATTATGTCCATTGAGCAGAATAATAGTTGAGGCTTCTTCCTAGGGCCTGTCACTTACCTAGCCACTGTTTCTTGCCTCTGTTACTGGTGTGTCAGGCTTATGTTGCATCTTGCAAAGTGGGCTTTAAATCTAATTAGAAAATGGTTGGTTACCCTTTGAACACTCGAACCAGTATTGCACTAGTGACTTATCTTGCCAGGCAAGACAAGTAACTTTCAGTCTTCACAGCTGGGTAATATTGACAATTATGTATCATATTATCACCTTCCAGCCTCATGAAACTAGCTAGTGTGGATGAAGCTTCCAGTTTGACACTAGTGCGACTTCTCCATGTTCTATTACTCAAGCATGCAGTACAGTATCTTTAACAATAGGGCCTTACTACTGAGTTACGGAGGATATACAAAGAAACAACAATAGTCTGTAGTACTTGGGAAGGTCTTTGGGAGCCTTGTGACTAACAACTCCAAAAATGTAACCCATTCCTGGCTTTGGGTTTTTTAATTGATAGCTCATGGTGTCTTGGAGAAGAACTGTCAGCACTCATTATAGGGTAACTCTATTTAAACGATACATAAGCATCTGTAATAGTAAGTCTCCATATGGCTTTCTCATGGACCGTTTGTATTAGTTATCCCTGTTCTTCCGTCCCTCCACCCCATTTAATCTGTCTTGTTCTATTATTATTCCCCATTCCCCCCTTATACCAACTGGATTTGATTTTCAGACAAGAGAATCAAGGTCAGAGAAGTAAAGCGATTTACACAAAGTCACACAGCAGTTAACAGCCTGGCTTTGAACTTATGTTTTGAAATTCTGGATTTCCTGCCAGCTGTGTGCCATTTCTATTTATTATACGCTTTTACTTTTGCCCCCATTTCCAACAGGCGCGCAATTTTGAGTTTCCAGGATAGAGTTTCAAATACATGGCAACGAAGAAATAGTCTCTGTGGTCTACAGATAAGAATTGCAGCCTTCCCTGCTGTATTAATTAATGGCCTCATTAATCCACATTTAACTGTTCAATTAAATGTTTAATGTAACACTTAGAGGTGCCATCAATTACTGTGTGTGAATCAACTCTTGGAGATCGGAGGCTGGAAGCTGCTATGTACATGTGCAAAATTGCTGTCATTCGGACACCACCATGTTATCTCATGGTGCGCCATTCAGCAAAGGTGTGCTACAGCTGCAGCTTAACTCAAGGTGGATTAAGTCAGCGTGTTGGAGGAGAATGGAATTAAATTCTTTGCTGTAATGACTCGTATCCCCACAAGTACCTCATTAATTGTAGGTGCTACATGACATGAATGTGCACGGGGATGGCAAATATAATATTTTGAGTGCTTTCCTTCCCTAGAGTTACCCCAGAGAGAAAGAAAAATGATCTCTGGAGTGGTTGCTGAAAACACATGCCAGCTTCATTTCCTTGGCCAGGATGTTAACGGGGAAGAGGAAAGCATTAGTGCCTGAGCTCAAAGAAAGTCAATTTCATTTCCACCAATATATCTCAACCTGAGTTAAGGAATGCGTAAACAAGAAACATGGGGAGGTTCAGAATGACCATTGGGCATTATGTTAGCAAACTGGTAAGATTTACTTCTATGCCAAAGTTTCCCCAAGCAGATCCTCAGTCCCAAGCTGGCAGTCATGTCACTGGAAAGCCACCCATGCATGGCATGTATTGATTGAAGCATTGTAGATGAGAGGCATGGTACATCAGAGTGAGGATCATGTCCTGAAAACAAGAATGATCTCGTGATCTAAAAGGTTGATCAGATTAATAACTACTGTTGTTGTCCTAAGTGAGGTGCAATGTCTTCCGGGGTACCCAGTGGTTGAGGTATAGTGGAGACGTGGCTTTTGTGAGAATAGACTTTGGGATGAGAGGAAAGAATCATTGGTGTTTGTCCTCCTAAACCTGACTTGGAACAGGTGTGGCAGCACACCCCTTTAATGCTGGCACTGGGGAAGCAGAGGCAGATGGATCTTTGTGAGTGTGAGAACAGACTGGTGTACGTGGTGAATTTCAGGTAGGGGGAACTTACCAAGACCCCATCCCTAGATGAAGAACTTCAGGAAATCAATGGCTGCTGAGATAGGGTGAATCATTTTTATTCCAGAAATGAGCCCCCTGACGGATGAGCCAATCTCAAGTGCTCAGTCCTACACACAAGTGAATAACACTAAATCATGTTATACATTGGGGAAGACCAGGTGGGAACTCTAGTGTTAGGTTTCCTTCCTTTATGCCAGCAATTACCAGCAGGCTGCCCACAAGACACATGGAAAGATGCCACAGAAACACTTGGGGTCTCACTTGGAGAGACCAGGCCACCAGAAATGAGGGACACATGCCTTAGCAATATATCATCTCAGGTTTCTCAGGAGATGTGATAAATTCATGAGCTAATGCCCCATCCACATGAACCTTCAAGGTTCTCATAGCAACAGGAGACAACAATGGACACACTTCCCTAGTGATGGGCAGACAAATGAAAAATCAGGAGTTTCAAGTAACTAGAGTAACTTCCTTCTCTTTATGGTTCTGAACTAGCTTTTGATTCATGGATTAGAAATCCAGCATTGCTAGTGTATACTACAAAAATTATAACATAATAATTAGGCTCGTTAATACTTGTTGGACTGGGTATTAGTCTAGACAGTCAGGTTATTTGATAGATAGGTTTTTAGGTATCGAGTTAATGGATGCTTGTATCCCTGGGGGGTAAGGCTTCAGCTAGAAATCAACAGGATCCCAGGAAATGGGAGTAGCTTTAAATCGTGGAGGATAGAAGGGAGTTGTGACACCTGAGCTCAGCCAGATAAAAGATGTCCACTCCAGGCAGAGGGAGCAGGATAATTAAGGGATAGAGGAAGCTTTAAAACATTTAAAATGGACAGGAACCTAGACAGAGAGAGGCCCATTGTCAGGGTGGGAGACACTGGGGCTAGAGAAAAATAGTATAGACAATCATAGAAGTTTCTATTAAATAGCTGACTTTCACCCTCCAGGTATTGGGATGTTGTTGTAAAATTATTAAAAATGGCTTTCTTTTACCCCGCTAGATCTGGCACTGTAGTGCCCCAAGATATCTGGTAGATATTTTGCCACAAGCACACATCCCAACTCCGTGGTGGCCCAGTGTCTCTAGCCGCCACGCACTCTCCCAAAGTCAAATCGTCACAAGAAAGATCACACAACACAATAACCTCTGATCCAATGGATAAGATATAATTGCCCACCTACACATACAAAGCCCTGTACACATCCATCCCTTAAGAACATTCATAACAACCTGTAAAGATACAGCGTGGAATCTTAACGTCAGCCTCCATGTTCTCTCAGCCGCTTCTCTTCCGTCTCCTCCTGTCTCCTCCTTTCTTTCCAGTCTCCTTTTCTTTCCTCAAACTTTTCTCCCACCCATCCTTCCTTCTCATCCAATGACAGGCCTCATTCTATCCTGTACCTGCCCTCACCTCTCCTACATTGGGACGTCACTGAGGAAAGCCAGACGATCAAATCCTGCACAGACTCATTCGTGCATGCATTCGTTCACTGAAGAGCCTCGGATGGCTTGATTGCTTGGGTGCAGAAGCCGGAATCTGGTTCTGCCCTTGGAGATACAAAGGGGAGCAGAAGCATGGTCCTTGCCCAGAGGGCAGGGGAGTGAGGCCAAGGTTCAACTAGCTCAGCTTGTATGTGGTTTTCCCCGCCTGCTCCCTGATCCTGTCTGTACTCAGTACAGCTACCTTGCTAGAAGGATGGGCATCCGGCGAGTTCAGGAAAGAAGAAACATCCCTAGGCCAGTGACTCAAAGCTAGGGAGCACCACTGTTGCGTCTAAGGAATTCCTACTTTTACCAACTTACATTTTATCTAGTGGGGTTACAATAGAATTGGATTATTATGCTTGTTATTCATCGTTTTTGTCACGGTGACAAATACTGAAGACCAAGAAGGCTAAAGGGGAAAAGACTTGATTTAATTCCTGTTTCCAGTTCATAGTCAACTGCTCCCTTATTACTTTTGGGTTTGTTACAAGACAGCAACATTGTGGAGGGAAAGTATAGCTAGGTACAGCCACTCACTCCATGGCAGCTGGGATGTAAAGCAATGAAGCCTTAAGGTCAACATACAGCCCTCAAGAATGTATATCCGGGGTTGGGGATTTAGCTCAGTGGTAGGGCGCTTGCCTAGCAAGCGCAAGGCCCTGGGCTCGGTCCCCAGCTCCAGAAAAAAAAAAAAAAAAAAGAATGTATATCTAAGAGACCTACCAGGTTCATCTCCCAAAATTTCTAGCACCTCTCAAAAGATCATGACCGGTTGGAGAGCAGATCTTCAGCAATGCGCATGTAGGGGAAGTTTCATATTGAAAGTATATTACCCTATGATGGATGTGAAATCCATTGTTTCTTCCAAAATGTCTATGTCAATGTCTTAACTCTTAATGGGATTGCATGGGAGACAGACTTTTTAAAGGACATAGTAAAGGGGAAATGAGGTCAGAAAGTTGGCCTCTCATCTGGACTTTAAGCTCTCATCATCCCCTTTAAGAAGAGGAATACACATCAGAAATCATTCTTTCCCTTCCAGTGGAGGAAAAACCATGAAGGCACAGTAAGAAGGCTGCCATGTGTCAGATCGGAAAAGAGACTTCATCAAAAATCACCATTGGCACTGTGATCATGGGCTTCTAGCCTCCAGAAATAGATGGAGAAAATTACCTATCATTTGACCCACATGATCTGAGCTGTCTCATCAAGGCATCCAGAGCTAGGGAATACATCTTGCTAGAGGATGCTAAAGTTACTCGGCAAGAGGAAGACTTTTTTCTCTCATTTTAGAATCAAGAGTTAAAGCTAGAATTAAAGGTTGGATACGCACGGGATTGGTAGGCTGAACTTCAGTTGGGTTTGGCTAAATCGTATCATAGCTTCACCATCCATTCACGCAAGGGACCTTTCTGCTCCTAACACGCTGTGAAAACTTCTCAACAGTTAGGGTTTCTCAAGGGTGTCATGCAAAGTGTCTGGCAGAGGTGGGGCAGTAGGGTGGGCCGGATCCTCTCAAGAGCCTTAGGAGTGTTGAGAACTGGTGGCTGCAGTTTTCCTTCCAGGCTCCCTGATAGATGTTTTAGTGTTGACAAGATCTATTGGGCTGTTTGCCAGATAAACACACAAATAGTATAGCTATCTAGAAGGGGCCCACTTGCAATAAACCTGATTGGGGAAAGAAACGGACGATTAATTTCAGGCAAACAATAAAAATGTATGAAAATTAAAGAGGTAGGGAAACTAATAATGACGGCGCTGAGGGGCTGGCTCTGCCTTTATTAGCGTCTTTTGTGTTCCTTTATGAACATCTATTATCAGCGAACTCCCTGATTATTCTCTCATAATTACTTCATACAGAATAATTAAATAAAATGCAGACAATAATCTTTTATAGACAATTACAAAAAGAAACATTTTGGTGGGAGGGAAGGAAGGGGGAGTGTCGGGTGAGAAGTTGGGACTTGAGTCCCTATCCATGGGCTGTCTTGGGAGTTCCTTCACTGAGATCTCTGTAGTGGCCCGAGACCTCTGTTCTGGATCATCATTTATTTGGACAGAGGGTAATTTGGGACCCTGGTAGGAGGGGAAGTTTGGACAGATCTTAGGAAAGTGTAGCAGTTTTACCATTTTAGTCTTTATCTATCTAAACATTCACTTCCCAAGTGCTATTTCCTCTTTCTAGATACAACAGCTGACAGTGATGGTGAAGAGCTTAGACGCTAGAAAGGTCCATATTACATTCCCTGTCTTTCGGACTATCAACTGTAGATCATGCCTGACATTTCCCTCTTCCTTACTGTATGTATCACTGGTTGTCTTAGGAGATCTATCTCCCATGTTGCCAAAATCTACCATTACCTCTTCTCTTACTGACCTAAGCCATCAACTCCCACTTTGGCCATCATAACAAAGAATGGTGTCTTTATGAAGAATGAGGATTCCTGCCAGCATTTTTACTCCATAGGATTATCCCTTCTCCTTTGAGTAACCTGTGTGATCTTTGAAGGACACACTTCACAACATGGATGAGGTGTTGTGTTCGGATGAAATGGACCAAGCTTGTTGGCTGAGCTGCAAAGCTCTGCGATGATTTCCAACATCCCCCATGGGTCCCGGGCTTGAGCCTGCTGCCATTTGCTCCACAGCCATGCTTTGTGTCGTTCCTACGCAGCTTTAGCTCTCGTTAATGAAGACAAAGCTCTCCAAATAACGTCTCTGTCCACGGAGCCCATGGTGGGTTTTTTCAGGGGCGGTCATGGTAAAGTAAATGGTTAATAAATATCCATTTATCCTAACAAGTAATAGTGAAGAATAGAGCAAAGGAGAGAGATGGGTTGGTGGGTTGGGGCTCAGGATGGAGTTGATGTTATACTTTCTAAAGAGTGTGTACAAATAAGGCTTCGTGAAGGGGGTATTTGAGTGAAGACCTGAAGGAGGTGGAAACTGACAGCTGGGACGTCTGCAGGACAGTAACACCCAAGTACATGTAGACATTCCTTCTACTAAGACGTTAGTTCCTAAATGTCGTTCTCCACAAACTCGAAACGAAACAGAACAAAACACACTCTAAGACTCTTTGGAGAAAATGGCTGACTATAGAGGTGAGGCGGAAAACTCCAGATCAAATGAAATATTCAAAGAATGATAAAGGACACAGGATTTAACTTGAGGGGCTTCAGCTAACTAAACCAGGGACAAACCTGAGCATCAAAACAGACACTGGTAAGAATAGATTCCAAGTCATTGAGCAAATTAAATACCTGTGTACCAGCCTCCTCCACATAAACACAGGAGTGCATCACAATGGAGGGAAAGTTTTCTTTCCAGCAGCATTCCAACCAATAAATAGGACATCACTTGGTAACTATTGTGATAGTTTACGAGAAGACGCCAATAGCTACCTACATGTGTAGAGGACATGAGATAGTGAAAAATCGTAAAGAATCTCATATAGGAAAAAACTTGTCACACACTTCATCACGTGATCAGATTAAGTTAACATCAAGACACAGGGGCTCCCTTCTATAATCCCAGCCCTGGCATTCATGCCATGAAATGGGAAACAGAGACAGGAAAAATAGGCCATAAATTGACTTATTCAGTCAAGGGACAGAAATAAAGGAGACCTTTGGCCCCACATGAAGGTGGAGGGAGCCATCTCTACAAAGTTGTCCTCTGACACACGTGCATGTATGTGCCATGGCATGTAGGTGCTTCTTTCTCTCTTTAAATAAACAAACACATGGATACATAAAATAAACATGGATAAAGAAAATGCATAAACAAATCATAAGTGAGTCTAGTAACAAGGAAGGATTGAATCACCATGAGTAAAAGGGCATCCTGTGAAGTGACAGTCTTAAAATTGAGAAAAGGCTCGAGCAATAGTAAGAAACTAACGAAGAGACAGAAAGATGGTTTCCAATGTTGTGAAACCAGAAATGGGACAGCCAGGGTACAATTCATGATTCTGGTCTGGTCCCATTCGTTATTACATCTATCCCTGAAACATGTGATGTGTTTTGACCAGGGTTTCTGGGTAAAGTCTATGATGTCACAGTGCTGTTCTAATGCTTCTGTAAATTTAGATTTGCTTTAAATAAAATTATATTACTTTTTTTTAAAAAAAATTCTGAGCTTCTCCTTAATGATTGTTAGGGAAAAAGCATTTTGCAATACATATGGCAGCTGATGGTGAAATGCTGATTAAAGGTGTTCAGGGAGACAGTCGTCCCAGGTCTTGGGACCTTTGGTCTGTAGCCAACACTGATGATGTATAGCATGAGTCTGTCACTTGGCTCTTGGTACCAACCCTCATTTGCTAATCCCCCCACAAGAAGAATAGCACAAGCGGAAACATTTTAACTTTGAACGCAGCCTTGCCAGTTGTATTCCTGTGCGGTGCGGAGTGTGTGGGCGGTGGCAAATAGAGGGAAAAGCTGCCAATGGCAGAAACAAGCCCTAACGTATTATATATTCCTTCTCCCTTCCTGCCCCAACTCCACCAAACACGGTGACGTTAGGAAAAGAAAACAGAAAAATTAGCTACCCCCAGGAAACTTCCCAAGTTCTTCTGTGCCAGCAAGAGGGGACGCCAAGGAAAAGGCATTTCACCCACATGGCCCTCTTGTCAATGGACTCCAGCTGGGTCTCCCACGTTTGAGATATTTATGAGACTCTGGGAAGGGATTCAGAACTGGGGGAAAACTCCAAACCCCGCCTCTCTGAAAAGTATAGCAGTGCTCTAAGGGCTGTGGTTCTGCTCCCAGCTTTCTTACAGGTTTAGCAGCTCCCAGCTTTGGCAGTTGGGACTCAAGATGGCTGCCTGACCTTCATGATGACCTGGAACAATGCCCAGGTGCTTGCACCCCAAAGTTCCACTTAGAGTCTGGAGTGGGGAGCCTGCTTGGATAGGCACAGCATGGACTATAAGAACATCAATTCAGGAGTTGTGCTATGGCATATGTCAGGATTGAATTCCTTTTGGCAGATGAATAGGAAATTTTGTTTATCGGTTAATCCATCAATGGACATTTTGCTATTTAGCTATCATGAATGTGCTGCTGTGAACATTTTTGCACGAGTCTTTCTTTGAAATTCACATTATTAATTAGTAATTGCAAATTACTATTGTCTTATACTAAAACTTTTCCCCTTGATCTGTGATGCAATATGAGAAGTTTGATACTTGACTTATTACCTGGAAACAGCATGGGTATTGTGTCTTCCTTCTCGGAATGTGGTTTTCACTATCTGGTCTGGGTGGAAAGTTAGCACCCACCCCTGTCTCAGCGAGATATTCAATCAGAGTCACAGAGGTTGGAGAGATTGTGGCAGAGACAAAGGCTTTGGCCTTAGAAAGAATGCCATTCAAGTGCTGGCTCCCCTTAAAGCTACGTGGGCTTGGTCTGTGCATTTAATCTCTGTGAGTCTCGTGTTCCTCTACAAAAAATCATTTCTGTGCATAAAAGATCTAATTTTGTGAAAATTAGAAATACATATGTATATATGTATATTATATAAAATTATATATATTTCATATATGTATGTATAATATGTGTGATATACACACATACAAATACACACGCACACACTTTTTTTTTCTTTTTTTTTTCGGAGCTGGGGACCGAACCCAGGGCCTTGTGCTTGCTAGGCAAGCGCTCTACCACTGAGCTAAATCCCCAGCCCCACGCACACACTTTTGACACACTCACAGTTTGATAGCTGGTACTTAGAACACCAACCTCCCTTTCACATAGACTTTCACAATGCCCTGGAAACATGTCTAGTTGTTTGAGCTTCAGAGTTCCCCTTAGAGGAACTAAGGAGTTTCATGGAAACGAACAAAACCAGCACTATTTTCTCATCTCCTGCATTAGGCTTAATGCTGAAATGATATAAGCTAGTAGTCAGGTTATTTTCTTACATGATAATTATTGCCATCAACTTCTTACCAATAGAAAGGGTCTATTAGAATTCTGTAGGACTAGGCATGATCAAATATTTCACTTAGCAATAGCTTGAATAAATGGCCACTGAAAGGATTGTCAGAGCCCGGCAGTTCCTGGAAGACACCGAGTTCTCAGTATAGGAGGAAGAGGTAAAGAGGCAGTGAGTGTTTTTTTTTAAATAACCATCAACATAAGCATTTGAATTCAGGAGAAAAGGAGAAAGGCCCAACTGGAATACAAATGAAGCTATTTGCCAGAAGTTAAGTGGAAGGCAGATGAGGAATGATTTACGTCTTTATTTATTTGGAGTGAAATATTTCATGCTTCCGTGTGAGGTGTGTTTGTCAACTGCTCCTCACCCCTCCAGTCCTGTAGTCAGCAGCGCAGTACGCAGACGATGATGAAGTTCCTTGCGTTGCTTTGATCTCACTGAACACGTGTATCCCGTGCTGGAGCCACACCCGAAGGGCCTGAGCAGCTGCTGGTGACACCGAAGGTGTCCTAAGAACGTTAGGCCTGAGAGGAGATCTGGAAACCACGATGTCTTTACAGGCAGGACGAGTGGTTGGGAGGTCTAATCCACTCACGGAGATTTGGAGGAAAGACTTATCGGTCTCCACATGCTTGAAAACCTTCCACACGGAAAAGGAATAATGTTCGCTCCTTGTTAATTGTTAATTAACCACCTTACTAAATAGGAGCAGCTTTCTCGCCAAAGCTGAGCGACGCGTCTTTTTTTTTTTTTTTGGTTCTTTTTTTTTCCGGAGCTGGGGACCGAACCCAGGGCCTTGCGCTTCCTAGGTAAGCGCTCTACCACTGAGCTAAATCCCCAGCCCCGCGACGCGTCTTTTTACTGAGGCAGAAAAAACGAAACTCTTGGATTGGCTGTCAGAGAGGTTTTAGGGGACGGATGCAAGCGAGCCGTGCATAGGTTCGATAACTGTGGCTACATAGCCTTTCCAACTCCAGACTCGATGGTGCGAGCCTCTTGGGGCTTAGATTCGTTGCTGTTCTTGATGTTCAAGATATTCCAGGAGTGGAGGGAGAGGAGATGCTAAGCAGGTAGCCCCTAGCAGGGACTGGGTTATAAGTGATGGATTCATAGCTGGTTCTTTCTCTTTTTGAGGTTTTCAAGACAAGATCTTGCTATCCAGCCCAACCTGATCATCGATTCCATGATCCTCCTGAATCAGCCTCCCAAACGCTGAGATTACGGTCGTGAGGCTGCACCATGCTGGCCTTGGTGTTGTGATTTGGGGAAAGTACTTACTTTCCCTGAGCCTCCCTTTTACATACTGGAGTCTCCTTAGTGTTAAACTACACAGGATTTTGAGAAGCGTAATTCTGGAAGTTTCCTGCATTGCAGCAGATTATATGAAAATAAGGAAGGCGGGATTGGGGATACAGGAAGTGTCAAAATGACAGTCGTGTAAAAGCACTGTTGACAGCTCAGGACAGGACAAATCAGAAATGAAGTGAAACAGGTATGTAAGAGGAAGGAATTTTATTTCACAAATAATTTATTGTCTTCATGCAACCCTTGGCTTCATGGTCATCAGCGCAGCACAGGGTGGCCAGGTTAGTGGCTGTGATGCTTCTAGCAAGATGAGGAAGGGAATTGATAAACCCACATGTGAGAGAGAGTGACTGAATGAATTTGGATGATCTGAATATGATATTTAGGTGAGGAGGGGCTCGGACTTGACATTTGGACCTAAGGCTGGATTCTGTTCCCATCAGCTATAAAACTTCAGATCTCGTTTTCTTCTTGGTAAAACCCAACTAAGTGTTGGGATCACAGACAGGAACAGATGGTGAGTGAGGAGGTGACGGGTCACCAGATCAGGATGCTTGGAAGGTTCCTGATCTGATGTCATAACTCTGATTGGCCACTGCTCTGATAGGGTGACCATCAGGGAAATGCTGACCTCTGTGCTTGTAGATCTGGTAAGAGACCTCAGAAGTGGTGAAGGAGAGAACATGTGGGGTGCTTCATAGACAATGTAGAAAGGGCTGGAAGGCTTAGTATGGTTGTGAGCACTCATGTCACTCTCAAGAAACCTCCACTGTCTTTGGGTGTCACTGTCCTTTCTGTAGAGAAGCATGTGCTGACACAAGCTTCCTGTGGAGGACCATCATCCTTTACACAGGTTCTGGCTAAGATGGGCTTCGGTGGGGCAAAGACAACTACTAGTAAATTTTAGCCATGGACTAGAAGATGGGAGCAAGGCATGTTTAGGACTTGGGCTTCCTAGGGATCTCTTAATTCCTCTCAAATATAGCTTGAGCTCATATGTTTAAGGACAGCTTTAAATGAATCAGTAGATAAAATGATAATAAAATAATATTATAGTCATCCTGACTAGGTTAAGATGGAATTTCAAAGACAACAACTGCTACGAAGGATATGGGAAAGAGGAACCTATATTCACTACTGTATATACTACACACTAGTATACACTATACTGTATATACTGCATACTAGTATATATTGTGTACTGTATATACTAGTATAGCTAGCTATCATGGAATTCAGTACAGATATTTCTCAAAAAATAAAACAAATGACTTGGCTACACACCACTCCTGGGCATATACTCAAAGCCTGTATCCTACAGCAGAAAGGCCTGAAAATACATGTTTATTGTTACATTATTTACAACAGCTAGAAAGTGGAACTAGCCTAGCTGCCCATCAAAAAAAAAAAGAATGGATAAAGAAAATGTGGGACATAGGCATAGCATAATTTTATTTGGCTATTAAAACATGAAATTTGTAAGAGAATTGATAGAACAGGAAATTATATTAAGCCAGGTAACTCTGAATGGCAAAAGGCATCATGTTTCTTTATTAATGTGAATTCTAGCTAGGAATGTTTCTAAGTGTGTATATAATGGGGTTAGTGTAGAGGTGGGCCATGAAGCTAGAAAGGTAGCCACAGGGGGAGAGCTTTAGGATACATGAGATATGAAAACCAAAGAAGGAGTTATGAGAAGTTAAGGAGTAATGAGAGGAGTTACAGGGTAGGTAGGGGGAGGTTTAGAGGGATAGTGGAGGAGAAGAGAACCAGCAAAAACAAATTATGTTTTAAAAATACCACAGTGAAACTGAATATTGTGTACGCGAAGTAAAAAACTACAAGCATTAGTAATTGAAAAGAAAACAAACAGATTGATCCACCTTATTAGAAAACAACCGTGCTCTTACAAGGAAACAAGTGTAACCTCAAAACTTTAAAGGTTGGACTTTTCGATTGTTGTTATTTTTTGAAGTGAGTTGAAAAGCTTTATCCATATACATAAAAATGTGTAGAGAAAAATAAAGATTAAGAAATAAGTGTGCCGTTCCTTCCGAAAATGAAACCTTGTGTCAGTGCATCAGACAACAGAAGCCTTTACAAAAACCTGATATTCTCCTCCCGAGGCAGTCATTAGGGTTGAGACGTTGAAAAATATGTTCTTCTACAGCAACCCCTTCTTCAAGGTATTGCGTGTGATCCGGCCTTTCAGCAAGTTTGGGGTCAACTTTATAGCACAGGGGTTGTCATTGTCACAAATGCTACACTCATTAGGTTCAAAGAGAAGTAAACAGATAAAAAGTACACAGCCAGACAAGTGTAGGCGGAAGCCTTGTGTGTTTGTGCTGGGGTGGGCATGTGGTTGGATGTTGGTGATAAGTCTACTCTTCTCTCTGCATGACTTGTCGTTCGCTCGGCCTGTGCCAAGAAAGTCATTCAGTGGAGTGGTTAGAATCCTAGCCTAGGATCCCACTGTCTATGAGACCCAGAACAGAGATTTAGGTCCTCTCAACACCTCATCTTTATCTCTAGAATGAGCGTAACAATACTGACTGTTGCACTCAGTTACTATAATCCTGACCGCTCTATGGCAGGTGGAAATTGGCAGCATTTTCTTTGCATCTTTAGGATTTGACTGCGCTAAAATTGCCTCCTAACCTCCTTCCTTAGCCTTTGTTATGCAACCTAGTTTGATTCATGCATTTTTCTTTACTTCTTTTAAATAATAAGATGTAATTTTTTTTTTTGTCTCTCTTTACGCTACTGGAAACGTTCCTGGCTCTGAGCAGGCCTTCTGTGAATGTTCGTCTAATGATGAATGAGTGAATGAGCTTCCTGACAAGGTGAGGAAGACAGCACTGCCAACTGGACAATGGAGCACTTCTCCCACCGGAAGCTTAGCAGGTGCCAGATCACTTAACTACTCTGATTGTCCCATTCATGGAGCCCTGTATGCACTCGAGGCAGTGATTAAATACTTCAGGCAATTGTTCACTGGATATTTTAAGAAGACTGCTTAATGGCTGGGATATTGGATCCGAGGCTGTGGAACAGACAAAGGTGTCTCCTGTTAATTCCACTGGGACATGCCAACGTCTAGCCTAGGATCTGGTTGTTCTCCCAGTGAACATCACATCTACCTTGTTTGTGGCTTTGTGTATAGGCTAACAAATAATAAAGACAACCACTATGTAAGTGATTATCTATTTTCTACAGTTCCAGGGCCTGTTACTAACTTCTTTTATTTCCTTAAATCCTTTTCCAAAAGTGAATGAAAAATTGAAAAGTGGAGTTCATAGTTTTCAGAGCAGACTATAGGTCAGAGTAAACTCGAAAGAAGAGGAGGGGTGTGGAGCATGTGCCCGCTGAAATTATCTTTTAGCTTAACATTGGGCATCTGTTAAAATAAGAAAGTGATTTTTTTTTTACAAAGTACATAACATACCCAATAATGTCTAATAGTTTTACTCCTTACAATGGGTATAGAATGTGACTTCTGAATAGGGATGTGGATGGGACACTAGGCTCAGGAACCAGGAGATGTGGAGGAGAGAGAGAACCATTAAGTCAAACATCATTTGTTTTCTTATTTAGCTTAAGCCTGCCCTGCCTTCTTGCACTTATAAGAAATACCTTCAAGAACAAATCACCTTTAAGCTCTCCAGTTGAGCAACCATTAAGAACCTTCTATAGCAATGCCAAGCAACCAGAGCTTCCAGGGACTAAGCCACTACCTAAAGACTAAATGGACTGACCTTTCATAGGTAGCAATGAATATCCTAGTAAGAGCACCAGTGGAAGGGAAGCCCTGGGTTGACTGAACCCCAGTGAACTAGACTGTTGGGGAGGTGGCAATGGGGGAGGGTGGGGAGGGAACCTTAAGGAAGGGAGGGGAGGGGGATGTTTGGAAACCAGGAAAAATCACTAAATGTATATAAGAAATATTCAAGTTAATAAAGAACCTTCTATAGGAAAATCCTAAAGCACTATCATTTTTCAGTGTTTACCCATTTACTCAATCCTAAAAAGATAGAATGCTGGTTTAAGTGGATTCCAGACCCTGAAAGTCACTGAAATAACTATGCTTTGTTGGAAATGGATTTTATACTGTGGAAGCTCTTAAATATGAGGAATAGATTTTTATTTGATAAAGAATGGGATGATAACTCCAGGAAGGTATAGTTTGGTTACCAGTTAGCTGTTACTTCTGGGAAGAGAAGGGACTATGATACATGTGAAGCTTAATCGTGTACACGAACTCTGTAGCCCACATTTAAGAGCAAGACAATGTAAAAAGCCCTAAACCAATAACCAAAGTTAGCCAAGAAAACATGTTGAAAGCTGACCCTGCAATCAGCGTACACACACTCCATTCCCGCAGTTAATCTAGAAGCATCCACAGGCGGCCCGATAACTGGTCAGAGAGACTTGTCAGCAAATAGTTTTAGGTTGATTTATGTTCCTCTGTGGGATCCTTGATAAACAAGAAAGATTTCCACCCAAATGATACAAATGGAAATGGTGAGTGTGGGCAAGCTTGACTTGTTTATTATTTCAAAAGAAATGCCTTTAATATTTCCCAATGGAATATGAAGTCAACTATGGGCTTGTCAAATATGCCCCTTTACTGGGTTAAGGAATATTTGTTCTATACATCTTTTGTAGAGATATTCTTTCTTTTTGTAGTAGTGGGGTTTAAGCTCAGGGCTTTGTAGGAATTCTCCCAATGAGCTCCATCCCCAGTTTTTGTTGACAGATTCTATTATGAGGGAATATACAGTTTTGTTTTATGCCTTATTTCCATTTATTGAGATTGTCATACACTTTGTCCTTCATTCTGTTACTACATACAATAATGTTTTTATTGATTTGCAAATGCCAATCCAACCTTGTATGTGAGAGCTCCTTTCTTACTTCTGACAAATGATCTGTGTGATACTCTGCTGAGAATCTCAAGCAGCATGTAGTTGAGAAACTTTGTGTGTGAGCTCAGCAGTGATATTCAAAGTATTTACATTAGTTCTTAAGTGTTTGGTAGTTCTCAACGATGAAATCATTCTTTGATGAAGATATGTAGTTTTAGCTCAATTTCCCTATGCAACAATGAGCTGTTTAGATATTCAGTTTCTTCATGATCTAATATGTATAGATTATGCTTCTAGGAAGTTATCAACTTCTTCTAGACTGTCCAATTTTTTGGTACATAATTTTTTGTGCTAGTATCTTATGATCCTTTACATTTCTGTGTTGTTAGTTGCAATGTCAGAGAAAGATGAAGTAGGTGGGTGGGGGGAAAAGATGAAGTAAAATAGTCTATGCTGTCACATAATCTTAAATGGAGAGAGTGTCAAATGTCCCCCTCACAGACAAAGTCTGTTAGAACTGATGAATAAATTCAACAAAGTTTTGGGATACAATAGTAACTTATAAAACAGTGACATTTCTAAACATTAATAATGACATTTCTAAAAGGATGGCTTAAGAAAATAAGCCCTTTCATAATAACTCAAAGAAAAGTACTTGCTATAATTTAACCCAAGAAATGTGAGATGTATCTTATAGGTACTAGAAAAATTTTGATATAAGAAATTAAAAATGACATAAACAAATGGAAAGATAGCCCACCTTCCTGGATTTGAAGGGTTGATTTTGTTAAATGCCCATACTTGACAAAGTGCTCCATAGATTCAATGCAATGCCTATAAAGGTTTCACCGGAGTTCTTCACAGAAATATTAAAACAATCATAAAATTTACATAGAAACACAGCAGAAATATCAAGGGTTATCTTGACCCAAACGAGAAAAGCTGGGGTATCATACTGTGGAACCTCAAAATACTACAAAGCTACAGTAATCAATTCAGGATGGTATAGTCATTTAGATATACTCATAGGGCAGTAGAGTAGGGCAGAGAGCCTGTGATAACTCATAAACTATGGTCAAATGTTTTTTTATGAATGATGTCAATGGGCAGTTTCTTCAGCAAATGCCAGAAAAGTAGGAACCCGCACACAGAAGAAAAACAGATTTTAATCTTCGACTTTATACAAGAGTCCAAGTGGATAAAAAGAATACAATGGAGAGCCTGAAACTACTATGGAAAATGAGGGGGAGGTAATCCTCTGATATTGGCAGAAATTTCCTTATTATTTAATATTTTATTAATTGTTTGAGAATTTCAAAGAGTATTTTGATCCTTTTTACTACAACTCCTCCCCTTAATTTCTCCCAGATGAACACCTCCCCTCTTTCCTCTAACTTGATGAACTAGAAACCATTTATACTGTCTGTACTCTAGGCTTTTGTGCATGGAACCAACCACTGGAGTGTGGTTGAGCTCCAAGAGTCACAATCTCAAAGAAAGCTGCTTTTCCTCCCCCAAGGAAGCACCTACTGTCTGCAGATCTTCACTTAGGTGCACTAGCTCATGAGTGCCTTCCCACTGCGCGCTAGAATGCTGACTGGCTTGTTCTTGGGAAGGTCTTGAGTGGGAAGCCACAGCAGCTTTGAATTCATGAGTGTGGTCCTTGTACCTGTCCAGAAATCACTGTTCTCCTTTTTTCCTCCTATCACCTCTGGATCTTACCATCTTTTTGTTCCTTCTAGTAGCCTGTTTTTTAGAGCCTCAGAGAAAAAGTATGGCATGGGTGTTCCACCTTTGACCAAACACTCCACAGCTACATATTTGACAGATTTCTGGGATACGACCCCCAAATCCCAGACAACGAAAGCAAAAATAAGCAAATAGTGTGGAATCAAACTATTAAGTGCGTACACAGCAAATGAAAGAATCAATTAAACAATCTACAAATCAGAGGTCAGATATAGGGCTAACATCTAAAATATAGAAGGAACTCAAACTACTAAATTCCAAGAAAACAAACAAATTAAAATTCCTACTAAAGGTGGAGGAAAATGGGATATCTGTTGACTCCCTTCTCCTAAGGTTCAGAGAACTTTGTAGATGAGGAGGAAGAAAGACTCTAAGAGTCTGAGGTCAGGAACGCCTGGAAAATGTGTCATTTGCATACATCAGGGCTGTAGCACTCATGAACTATGGTTGTAGCTGCCGGTATACGACACACGCAAGATCAAGTTAATCAGTGTTTCAGTCTGGGTGGGGTGGGGCAGGGGCTCCTGAGGCCCCACCCCTTGCCGAGCCCTATTGGCAATTGATAGCAAGTAGAAATGGAGACTACGTTTTTTACAGAGGTGTGGCCTCTTGTAGGTTGCTTACGTTCCAATGGATTGCCCTACAGCCATGTGAAGATGGGCAGCACCAGTTATACTCAGGGTCTTCTAAAGAGGCACAGAAAAGGGGAGGATACGAAATTAGAAAGGGTACATGACAGGTGTCTGGAAGAAGTTGACAGGAGAAAGCAGTAGATAGGATCAAAATACAATGTATATGTGCATAAAACTCCCAAAGAATAGATAAATAAACTTTTAGACAAGCAAAGGTTTCAAATAATAGATAGCACACACACACACACACACACACACACACACACACACACACACACACACACACACAAATGGTAAGTGGATAAACGAAACAAATCCTCATTATCTTCAATTATCACAGAAATGCAGATTAAAACACCATGATGAGATACCACCTAACCCCTGTCAGACCGGCTATTGTCAAATGATGAACAAGTGTTTTAGAAAGGACGTTTGTGTTATTACAAATTAGTATTTGGAAAACAGCATAGAGCTCCCCCAAAATATTAAAAATAAAATTAGCATGTTATCATACAACGACACTACTTGTTAGCACATTTAAATGTTTGATGTCAGCAGATCAAAAGATGCCTAGTCTCTCAAGTTCACTGTAGAATTAGTCACAATAACCAGGCTCGAGAAATAACCAAAGCATCTTTATCAACAGACAGACAAAGTTTTTCAATGCGATATTTACACACAGTGGAACACTGGCCAGCCTTAAACATATAAAATTCTATCTTATCTATATCATTTGCAGCAACATGGGATAATTTAAAAGATATCATTCTAGGTGAAATAAGCAGGAAGAGAGAAAAAGCCCATGATTTCATTTACTTAAGATGGTAAAAATGTCAAATTCATGGACGTAGAGAATAGACTGGTGGTCATAGAAGCTGGGGTGAGTTGGTCAGGGGCAACAATGTCCAACATATACAGAATTATAGTTATATAGGAGCATGTCGTATTGCACAAGATGAATATAGTTAATAATAGTGCATTGTATATTTTACAATAGTATAAAATGATAAACATTTGAGGTAATAGGTATTAGTTTTCTTGACTTGATCATTTCATGATATATATTAAAATATGACATTGTGCCTTATTAATAAAGGTAATTGTTATAAATTAAAAACCCAGAAACAACTTGAAATGGAAAAGTTTAGTCTCTCAATAGGTTAACTCTATTTTTGTTTTAATTACTGTCTGTTTCTTTGTACACATTTATATACTAATAGTTTAACAATATACTTCTTTCTTCCTTGACTCTATATTCAATATTTTTTTTAAAAATTCCCCATTAGATGCTTCCAATACATCAGCATGCCGTCCCACATCTGGAAGCGGAGGAATCCCCTTTGGGTTCCTAGTCTATCACTCACAGAAAAATATTTATGTGCTTCTGTGCCCCTCACTTGCCCTCTGTATGTCCACAGATCATGTGGATACGGTTGTGATTTTTGTCTGTTCTCCATGCAAGTGCCAAGTATTGTTCTGCACAGTAGCCTTCTCCGATGAAAAGCATGCTATGGAATTCATATTCTTAACTGTCCTCTTGGGGAATATAAACTAGAATGGTATAACTGAAGGCTTAGCATGTCTTCATCTCAATGCATAAATATCTTCGGATCCATGCACGAGTTGGCCACAAGCCTAGGTACCAGGAAGAAACAGAGGATACTTTCAGTCCTTTTGGTACCATTTCTTCTAATAATGGTAACTCCTGCCACCAAGAATATGAAGGTGAAACTGTTCTTTAGTTCTAAGTGAAAGTCATTTTGCTTGGTGGATTTTTTTTTTAAAGACAGGAGTAAGATGAGATTTCGATTATTCTAGGAATTGTTATTTATTGGAGTCTTCCAAATTGTAGACAGCCTTCACAATTTAGGTTCAATTCGGGAGTAGTGGTAGACTCCTATAGTGTTAGAACTTGGGACACTGAGGGAGGAGACTTGCTTCCAAATCCAGGTCAGCCTGGGATACATAGTGTATCTCATTTGGCCAGTTTTATGCTAACTCGACACAACATAGAGTCGTTTTGGAACAGGGAACCTGAACTGAGAAAATGCCCTGAAAGATTTGCCTGTGGGCAAGCCTATCGTTCATTTTCCTGACTGAAGATTAATGTAGAAGAGTCCAGGTCTCTGCGGGTGGCGCCATCTCTGGTCATGGGTCTTATAAGGAATCAGACTAATCAAGCCATAAGGAGCAAGCCAGTGAGCAGCACTCCTCCATGGCCTTGACTCCTGACTCCTTGACTACATCAGCTCCTGCCTTGACTCCTTTCGATAGTGTGTCTGTGGCATGAAGTGTAAGCTGAAAGGATCATCTTTCTTCCCCAAGTTGCTTTGGTCACGGTGCTCTTGTCACAACCAAGGAAACCCCACTGAGACACAGTGAGTCCAAGGCCAACTTGGAGTATGGCGTCTCACACTCTATCTTAGAACAAACAAACACCCCATTTCTCTAAAATGAATGAGGTGAATGACTTCCTTCTGGTACAACCCGTCCTCAACCGGGGTGTTACTCTACTCTTCATTCTTCCCCTGGGCAAAACACGCCACCCAGAGATAGTTCATGAGTGAATTGGTTTCTTGGGGCAAATCATTCTGATTTTTAGTGACTAATGGTCTCAGCGACTGACTATGGAAAGCACACACAACTTTCTGATTTAAGAACACATGGTGGAGACAGGTGGGAGACAAAGTCTGCCCTGCATCCCAACTTCTGACTTGTCCCCAGAGTACCTGAAATTTCCACCCATCAGACTTCAGAGACTTTAAAAAAAAAATCTAAATATAGGCCGGCTTTTGATTGGGGGAGATAACGTAATTGTGAACTAATTTGTGCATTCAGTTGCTCGCTCAGAGATTTCCACCGTGTAGCTTGTGGTTTGAATACGAAATGCCTTCCATAGCCTCATGTGTTGAACACTTGGTCCCCAGCTGGTCGTACCATTTTGAGAGGCTCTGAAAACTTTTTTAAAATTAATTTTTAAGATTAGCATACAAAGTAATGAGTTTCATCATGGTATGTTCATACATATGTGTTGCTATACTTTGTCCTCATGTGTCCCCTCCCTCACTGCCCTCAGACATCCCCTCCCCCACCAGCTGCCTCCTGTTCTTTTCCCAGTTAGTTCCCCTTCTGCTCTCCTATCCCACGCATTCCGTCCTTCCTTGCAGTTCCCCACCTCCTCAGATGTATTTCTTCCCTCTCACGATCACCTTTCTGGGTTTTGTGACCTAGAGACACATGCATATACATGCATGTGTAATTTTAAAACATGCAATTTTAAATCTGGGTTCTGAATACTTAAAAAAAAAACATGGTATTTGTTTTGCTGATTCTAGCTTATTTTGCTTAACATAATGATTTCCAGTTGCATTCAATTTTCCTGAAAACATTTCATTTTTCCTTACAGCTGCATAAAATTCCGATGTGTATATTTACCACATTTTCTTTATCCATCTGTCTCTTGATGGACATCTAGACTGATTCCATTTCCTGGATATTGGGACTAGAGCAACTATAAATATGGATGTGAGCATATCTCTGTAATTTGTTGATTAGAGTCCTTAGAGTATATATAGCCAAGAGTGACATAGATGGGTTTTATGGTAGCTCTATTTCCTTTCTGGTTTTTTTGTTTGTTTTTTGTTTATTTGGGTATTTTTTTTTTACTTCTTTGAAGAAGAAGGTTTTTTATACTTTATGGGATAGGGTCTAGTTGGAGAAAGTCGTTTACTTGGGGGATGCCTTTAAAGGTTCCACTGGTAGCCCATTTTGTTCTCAG
Source organism: Rattus rattus (assembly GCF_011064425.1). NCBI lineage: Eukaryota > Metazoa > Chordata > Mammalia > Rodentia > Muridae > Rattus > Rattus rattus. The sequence goes on along the minus strand of NC_046168.1, from coordinate 53,746,434 downwards.
CTCAGGTCTAATTCTTGCCTGCTTTGAAGTCAACGGCCTCCTCTTTCATGCATTCTCATCAACATAGTGGTTTTTGACCATAATGTGGCTAGAAAAATGAAGCCAAATAACCATGGACTGGATATCCAAAAATATGAGGCAAAATAAACCTGTCCTTCTTTCAAGTTATTTATGTCAGGCATTTTGTCACAGAGATGCGACAGTAAGTAAGACGGTCTGCTTGTAGTGTATGAGGCATTCTTCTGGACAATTCTTGGGCTGGTGTGAAGTAGAACTAGAGACCGATCTTGCTTTCTAGGGTGTGGCGGATCTTAGTTGTCGCCACCCATGTCTGCTACCTCCTCCCTTTGGGGAGGGTGAGAGGGTGAATTCCCTGGAGGTTTTTGCTCCTTCTCTGTGTTGACTGGTTCTATCTAACAAGTGGAGGCCAGAGTCACGTGTGTTACTCTCACAATAAAACATGTCAGTGCCTACGAATCCCTCCAGACCAATTTCTTTTCTCATGGTTAGCAAGAAAGTATGAGTTCGTAGCTACTCCATTAGTGATGGCCATGACCAAGACTCAACTGATGGGACAAATTGATCACCCCATGCATAGGGGTGTCAGTGAAGGCCCAATGCAAGACAGCAAGTGGAATAGGCTCAGGGTAGGGAAAACAGTGCTGCAGATGATAGCATTTCAGAAACAGTTTGAGCTTGGGTCTGGAAGTCGAGTTGACACTCATAGGATGCTCATGCATGCAGACTAATTCTGATTGAATCACACTATTGTGCTACAAAATAAGTAGCTACTTATGGTTTATCGTGTGCCTGATTATATACCAAAATGTTTGAAGGAATTCTGACCTGAGAGCTTGGTATTCCCATCATCTCCCCTCTACAGGCAGGGAAAGTCATGTGGTTAGTGTCTAAGACAGTTGATGTCATTGAAGAGTCAAACCGAATCCAGGGTTCCTACTCGCCCCAGACCTTACTGGGAGTTGGTACATTGGAAACTGTAGAGTGGAGAGAGTTTGGGGTACATGTTAGCAGGATTCGGTTTATCTGTTAGTGAAGTCTTCCCATTGCTATAGAGCATGGAGCAAGACTTGAGGAGAGAATTTTGCAAGCTGAGTCATAATGAAATGGCAAGGGACCGAGGGAACGCTTAGGCCCATTAGGGGGCACCATGGGCCTTCAGACTGAAATGTGCGTTTGGCTCTGTTTTTCTTCCCCAAACCCTTCTGGGGTCTTTGAATTTGAAGGAAACATTTCAGAAAACAGAGTTCCAACTTTAGAAATCACAAAAACAGAGCATGTCACCAGCCTGTCACCAATCCTCCCCCTCCCCTTCCCGTTTTATTGCCCTTTCCCCTCTATCTGTGGGTTTAGGATATGAAATTTCCATGAGACATTTGACCCTTCACTTTGGGTTTTAAAAGCCAGCCACAAGTAGTTTCCAGCTGTGTTTTTTGAATCCACTCCAGCTAGGCAGATGTCGCTCTTCATCTGGGCCTCCTCATTTAGCCCGGGATAACTCAGCGCGTCACTTTCACCTCCAGTTGTTGGTGAATGAGCTTTTCATGCTGATCAGAAGGACCCTTGCATGTCAAATACAGCTTTCCACTCTGCACCCCTAAACTATCTCATGGCTACCTTGAACAGAGACCTTAAGCCCCTTGAGTGAGTCTTTCTATTTTGCCCACGTTACTTGATTCAGCCCCAGGGAACTGGTGGTAGCGAGCCGGAGTTCTCAGCTCCTCTAAGCCCGTTTTGTTTCATTTTTTGATGCCACTAACTGAACGGATACGTGTCTACCCTCTTACTTTTCTGTGTAACTCTAAATGGTCCTAATTTCAGTGTTGTCATTTTTGATCCCTTAGTCTTTCAGAGCCAAGGACTCTGAAGGATTTTAAGTCAGTCCTAGGTTCACATCATGGCTCTGGAATTTTGGCTAAGATATCTTTAATGAGTCACTTAAACTGCTCTGGAAACGTGGATACAATAATGGCAACCATGTCCAGTTATGTGAGAATTAGTGACATAAAATATCCAGCACTTGATACACATCGGGGAGACACTGCATACATTTTTCTAACCCCAACTCTCCATCTATTTTGTTTCTAGGCTTCTCTAAAAGCCACCTTCTAGGTCTCACCTTTGTCTTGTCCCTACTGTGTCTCTTTATTTGTACATTTGAAACCAGTGCCTCAGAAGCCTAGGAAGAGAGGCCGAACTGAGTTTCTCAGTGTTGCATGCCAAAGGAAATTACCTTGCGGTGGAGTTAACGTAGCCCTGCTCCACTGGTGTGCAGCCCATAATTCCCGCACTCAGAAGCTTATCAAGTTTCGGGGAATTTGGTAGCACTAATCAAACATTTGCTGTGCAGCACCTGGAACTGGCGTGTACTTTAAGATAACGTCTGGCTTCAGATTGCATGCTAGTAATTAGAGCTGTGAATTAGCCCCACTTCATGCTTACAGGTTTCCTCGGCCCACTTAGAGCATCAGAGCCAATTTCGGCAGGCAGATGTTTTCCAGCTTCCCTTTTCATCTCTGAGGAGAACCACTACAATATCCCGATGTTCTCCTGCCGTCCGAGTAGTCCCATTTAGCTTGTGTATTTTAGTTCATCGATAATCAAAAGGGAGGAGAAGCTGTTCCTCTCTGCACTTAGGGCCCATCATGTTGGGACTTGTGCAAACTTCTCCCGTCAGTGGTGTCAAGTCACTGTGGAATTTTCACCTAACTGGGACCAATTGATCATCTGAGTGTGCAGTTGTGTGCCTGGCTCTCTGCAGTACACACACATGCACACACCCTCTGAGTCTTCATTTTTCTCGTCCATCTCCATTTGCAAGACTGGTCTGTTAGGGGCAACCTGGCAGCCTCTAGGCAGCAGGAGGGTGGGTCAGGGGTGGAGAAGTAGTACCTCCTTTGGGCAGTTGGCTACATACCATCCAGCAGAGGGCAGCTGTGCCTAAGAGTGGAGGCTAAGAGAGGTTGACAATTATGTTGGGACATCTTCCAAACCTCCAAGGAAGTAGGCAATGCTTCCCCAGTGGAGTCAACAGGGTCATTTCTACTGAAGAAGATACAACGTTTCTGGAAGCTTTTTAGTCTGCAAAGTTCTGATCCATTCACCTAGCAGGAAAAGAATTTGGCCATGCCCCACCTTACCCAGGTCGTACCTATATAAGCATGTCCCATGCCTATAAGCAATTCTTGTCCCTCTGTGCTCAATGTAGGGGCCTTCCTTGGTTGTTAAATTTGTTCATCATCTAGGGATTTCCCCTCTTTATTGGCCCCTCTGAAGTCATTCTCACAGATGAATTGCAGATCCACCTCATCCATTGTCTCACCCCTTGTCACCCTCAGGGTTCCCTCAGAGGCTGCAGGAAGGAAGTGAAGGAAATCCAAGGGTTCAGATGAAAAGAAAATGAAAAAGCCTGCCTGGGCAAGTAGAGTCCAGAGCAGCCACCCAAGTCTATTTTCTCAGTTACATTCATGTAACATCTGGCTGGGGTAATGGTTTAGCATGTAGCAGTGTGTGGGAAGATTAGGCCTGGACCGAAGCTCTAAATTGGGTTGAGGTCATATCAGAGGACATGAGGCTAGTTGAAGAGCTCGAAGCTGTACAGTGCCAGAGATGTGAGAGCTTAAGAATACAAAGAAACTGTAGATAAGATGTCTCCATGGACTGGGTGACTTTTATGCCAATTCAATTTTCAGCCTCAGATTCTCTGATTGTATAGCATTTTGAGATGCCTCTGACTATTGAGTTTTGTGTGGTCACTGTTCTAGTTCTCTTCTGTTGTGACAAACACCTTGATCAAAAGCAATGTATGGGGAAAAAGGGTTGATTTCTTCTTACAATTTCTTATCATAGTCTACTGTGGGGGGAATCTGCATCCTCCCTTGCCCACTGGCTTGCTCTCTGTCTTGTGTTCAGCTAGCTTCCATGTGCATTCCAGGTCCACTTGCTTAGGGAATAGAGCCACTTTGAGTAGGCTGTATCCTCTTACATCAATCATCAATCAAGACAACCCCTTAAAGACATGGCCACAGAGCAACCTGATATGGGTAATCTCTTAAACTGAAACTCCCTTAGATGATTCCATGATGTGTCAGGTTGACATCGGAAGCTCGATCGTATGATCGGTATGTTTCATTGTGTTTTCTCAGATTTATATTCACAGGTTACATAGATGCTCTAGGACAGTGGTTCTCAACCTGTGGGCTTGCAACCCCCTTGAGGGTCGAGTGACCACTGTCATGCGGTCACATATCAGAATTCTGCATATCAGATATTTGCATTATGATCCAAAGCAGTAGCAAAATTATAGTCATGAAGTAGCAACAAAATAATTTTATGGTTGGGGATCACTACAATATGAGTATTAAAAGGTCTCCACATTGGGAAGGTTGAGAATCACAGCTCTAGGAAGGATGGAATACCATGGGATTATGGGAGAAGCAATGCCTCTGAGTCAGGAGACTTTCCTATTGGTCTTAGTTTTCTCACTAACTCATTGGATTAAGTTGAGTAAATCACTTTCTTTCTTTGACCTCTAGTTTGCTTTTCAGTCACAGAAGGCAACGTGTAGCACAAATCAAGCCAGGAAGTCTCTCCCCATAGATTACTATGCTACTAAATCACTGGGATCTTTCCTATTGACATGGGTACAGAATTCTTTTCCACTATGCATTTGAGAGTTCAGTATCAACCAAACAGATGGACTTCTTGGGGAGGATGATTTTCCTTTGTTCTTTTCTATTCTATTTTGGGAGCAAGGTCTTACTGTGTGACCAATACAGGCCTTAAGCTTACAATTTTTCTACTTCAGGCTTATAAATGCTGGAGTTATAAGTATGTGATGTCTTGCCTGACTAAATAGAATTTTTCATAGTTTATTAAAACTCTTGACCATCACTGGACTGTACAGTCCTGAAGGCTGTTTGCAGTCCTAATGTAAACCCACCCTAGCTACTATAGTTATAGATACACACAATTGTTTATTTGTGATGGAATTAAGTCTTAAAAATCCCATGGTGAGGTGAAAATGCTGTAAGTTGATAAGGCATTTAATATAGTTGGACCCTACACCCTCACTACCTCACTATTAATTCCTGACGTGGCAGGAGCATGCAAGCTCTCTTAGTTGTGACTCAGTATCCTCAGCACAAACCATTCCCCTTCAGTCCAGGCCTAGCCAGGAGACATTAAGCATACTCCCTTGCTGAGTCAGACTCAGGATCCTCACATATGTTTTCCCTCCAGTTGGACCCTCTAAGCTTACACCTAGGGAGGAGCTCCATTCGTTGTCTCCCTTGTTTAGTATTACCCTTACCTCATACCATCCATCTGTCCCACCCTTCTAGGCACAGGCCCAGGTAGTAATCCCCTCCACACACAATCTTGCTGAGTCTGACCCCACACTGCCTATCTATCCCGTCCCTCTATGCCAGTCTTGAGCCATATTTGCGAGTTCTGTCCAGGATTCTGATTTATTTCCTTTCTTCACCTTGCCCACATCCAGACACAGGCCCAGCTAGGAACGTATCCAAGTGTTCTGTTATTGAGTTTAACCCAGACTCTAATCCCATACTGCCCATCCATACAACTCCTCTAGGGCCAGGCTGGAGCTATATCAGGGAGCTTTCATGACCTGAACTGAGTTCTAAGCCCAGGCTTAGGCCTATGTGCTGTTTCAAAGAGATTACCTGGGACCTTGCCCCTTACAGCCTTTCCATATTTAGACCAAGATGGAGAATTGCACCACAGGACTCTCTTAGACTCTATACAAGCAATTTCATGAATGAAAAATTATAAGTACACACACACACACACACACACACACACACACACACACAGAGAGAGAGAGAGAGAGAGAGAGAGAGAGAGAGAGAGAGAGAGAGAGAGAGAGAAAAAGAAACTTTGGAAATCCATGAAAAGAAAGTCAAATACCAAATTTATGAATTATAAGTCTAGAAGGAGAAGAATCACAGGTCAATGGCATAAACCAGATCTTAATGACTTCATAGAAGAAAACTTCCCAACGTTAATGAAAGATATACATACACAGATGTAAGAGAAACACAGAAAACAAAATATGCAGGATTCAAAAATTCATTCTCACCTGCATATTATAATTAAAATACTAAATATAGAGACCAAAGGAAAGGTATTGAAAGCTTCAACACAAAATTGCAGCTCACATATAAAGAAAAACTCATTAGAATAACTGTTAATTTCTCAATGAAAACTTTATAAGTCAAAGGTGTCTGGAACAATGTACTCCTTGTTCTAAAAGACCACACACACCAGACTACTTTACCCAACAAAACTATCTGCTGTAGTTTAAGAAGAAAGAACTTTCTATGATACAAATAGGCTAAAATAACTCACGTTCACTAAACCAGGCTTGCAGAGAACACTGAAGGGCGTATTTCAGACTGAAGAGAAGAATAAACCTAACTAAAAGGCTACATCAATACAATGTTATAATTGTTGAAGTATATAACAGTGATGAATAAATCACAAGCAAACTCTACCCATGAAACAAACGAACAACAAAATTACAGCAATCAGCAAAAACAATTCAATAATAACTTAAATTTGAATAGCCTTTATGCCTCAATCAAGAGACCATGCTTAATTCGATGGAGTGAAAAACAAAATCTACTTTTTTCTGTCTTCAGGAAACTTATTCCAAAGTTTCCTAAACCACCAAAGTTAGACTAAGAAGAGATAAATTTAAACGAATACAACGAATAAGATCAAAATAGCAACAAAAATACTTCTGACTTAAAAAATGCCATATCCACAGTAGAATTCTGCTAGGCTTTCTTCAAAGAAGATTCTTAAAGATAGAAAGCAAAGAGTCCCTTTAAACTCATTCTATGAAGTTAGTTTTATTCATACCAAAATCAGGTTAAAAACCCAACAACAACAACAACAACAACAACAACAACAACAAAAGACTGTGGGTCAGCTTCTCTCATGAACATAAGTGCAAAAATCTCCAATAAAATACTTATAAACCACATACAGGTATAAATAAAAAAGATAGTTTATCACGATCAAGTTGTCTTTAATGAAGAGATATTGGATGGTTTAACATCACTCAATCAATTTACCAACCAATCATAAAACGGACTTACGAATAAAAATCATATGAAGAAAAGACCTTTGATAATATTAAAAATGTCTTCATATAAATCTTAGAACTGGAACTGGGGGAAACATACTTCAACATACTAAAGACTATAAGACAAATGCACTGTGAAAATCATCCTAAATAAAGAAAAACTTGCAGCATTAAAATCAGTAGCAAGACATAGCTTTCCCTTTCCTGGCTCCCTTTCAATGAAGTATTTAAAGCACTAGATGGAGAAATAAGGCAGGAGAACGAAATTAAAGGAATACAAAATTGGAAAATAGAAAGTCAAATTACCCCTATTTTTAGACGATCTGATAGTATACACGAGATCCTAAAAATTTCACCAGAAAACTTTCAGAAATGATCAACACATTGAGCAAAATTTCAGGATACGAAATCAGCTTACACCAATGGCAGCGATAAAGAGAAATAAGCCTAACCAAGAAAGTTAAGAGCCTCATCATTGAAACATTTAAATCCCTAAATAAGTTGAATAAGACTACAGATGAATGAGAAGACCACCTGAGATCTCATGAATTGATAGATTAGTAGTATGAAGATGACCATCTTACCAAAAGCTATTTATAGATTCAATACAATTATAGGAAAAAAAAACTCCCAAGACATTTTTTCACACAGAAATAAAAAATAAAATCCTAAAATTCATGTGAAAGCAGAAAAGATCCTCAATGACCTCAGCAATTGAGCAAAAGAATAATGCTGAAGACTGAATTAGCACATACGATCTCAAGCTATATTACAAAGCTGTAGTAATAAAAACAGTGTGGCGCTGGCACAAAAACAGAAATGTGGATTAACGGAAAAAGAAAAGACAAATAGTGGCACACAACAATATGGCTATCCTACGGTTAATAAAAATGCAAATCAATACACATGAGAGGAGAAAGACAACATCTTTGGCAACACCTTTGTCTTGGGAAATATGGATGTCTATATATCAAAGTATGAAACTAGACCTATATCTATCACCTGAACAAAAATCAGTTCCAAACATCAAAACTCTTAATGTGTAGGTTGTCATGTTGAAATTATCAGAAGAAACCATAAAATGTCAGGCAATTTATTGATTATTCATATTGGAAAAGTTTTGTCCACACAGTGCTGTGGAGTACTGGTTGCTTATTCTTGCTATCACGTAGTTGGTAAGGAGCTCTTAGCACTATATGGCTGGTGGGGATCTAGCTTCCTGTTGACTGACACCTCCAGACAATGATGTTATCACATTGCTTCCCTGGGGAATGATCAGCATTTGCAGTTCAAAGTTGTCCAAAGGTATATCTCTCTCATAACTTCTGAAAGTGGAAAAAATATGTCTAAGAGTTAAAAATTGTGGGCCATATACAATGCACATTGATATCTTATTTCAAAAGGTACTTGGAATATAAAAAGAGATATCTGAGGGTTAGTAAATGTTCCTTAGTAATGGAGAGCTTGGCTTCTAGGAGCAAGACTCTGGTTTTAATCTTTATCATCCAAAATACTATAAAAAATGTGAAAATATTGGTAACATTTAATTAGAAGTGTTAACTATGTGCCTACTAAGTACCAAAAGTTTTTATATTTTGATAGACAATATTGACCTAAGATACAAGTATTTCAGATACCAATTATAATTGACTTAAATATATTCTTTTTAACTATGGGGCATATGATTCCTATAATACATGGTAGGACATGTGCAGATCCTGAAGTATGAGTTAAATACTGTGGAGAATCAGGGAGGCTAAATGGTGACAAAGTATTTTACAGATCACTTTGTGACATCAGTCATATAGGTTAATACTAACATAAATGCCAATTCTTTAGGAAGTCTTCTTTTGTACCTTCAGATAGAATAAAATCCCACTATCCTACATCCTACATCAGTACACTCTCACTAAATTCTGCCATGAGATGCTTTTATTTTGTTTAAAAAAAAAAGAAAAAGAAGTTCTTTTAAATCAAATTATTTTTTTAATTTCTCTTCATATCTTCTGCATTTAGCCTATGCTATTTCCAAATTTTACTTGCACTGAGTTTAAATTTTGTCTCCAGGCAATCTGTCTCACAAAGGGCATATATTTCAGATAATGAAGGGTCACTGAGAGCTCTATCTAAGGCACAAAAGAGAAGGATGAGAGAAGATGCTGACTGACAGGCATAAGCCTTCAGGTGAGGAGCTCAGAGTCTAGAGCACGGGGAATATGTCAGACTCATTACTGTGTATTTGTGGCCTACTCAGTTTGGACTGACTGTGGTCAAGAGACAGCAGGAAATAAATTCAACAGCTCTACCCCTTTATGACCCATAATTTTTAAAATATATAACAACAGGTTTAGGCAAGGAAATGTTTAATGTTATACAGACCTACCACCCAATAGTATTTTATCTAAAAAAAATCTATATTCTTTATTAAGAAAATATATGCTAATTATCACTATCTAATTGCACTGTACTAGAAGACTGGTACAGACCTGACGTGATTTTTCTTACCAGTGAGAGACCAGGAGAGCGAGTGGAAAAGATGATCCACTGACTACCAAGTGCAGAGGACTGGCGAGTTTATTGGGAGAGTTAAAGAGCAGATCTCAGACGTACCCTATGAAACTACAGGTAAGATTTTAGTAGGATGGCATTCTAACAAGGCTGAGGAAAAATCCAGAAACCTAGAAAGGCTAAATCCTAGAAAGTAAAGGTAGCCAAGAAGTTACACATGTATCGAGCATTGTTGGGGCTGACAAAATAGTGTAATAAACACTGCCCAATTTGATTTCCAGTGCCAGGTAAAGAGTTGTTATTACTGGTGTGGAGAGGGTATAATCCACGGTGGTTAAAAATAATGAGGTCAAGTAACAGCAACAAAGGAAAGCTATTGCCATGAAGTAGCACTGTTGACCAGTCCGTGTTACCTCCCTCTGAGCAGAGCCAAACTAGAAACCTTCTAGATTGGCTGGCGAGATGCTCAGAAGGTAACGATGCTTGTAGCCAAACCTGAAAACCTGAGTTTGATTTCTGAAACCCATGATAGAAGGGAAAAATCCGCTCCTGTAAGTGGTCTGCCTACCTCCACATGGGCATGCACCCCTCCTAGGCAAATGAATAGATAAGTAAATGTAAAGTGTGAACTCTATCTCAGCTGGTGGTCTAAAAACTGCATGTGTGTGAACCTATAAAAGGGGACTGAGCCCAAATAAAACTATTCCAAAGAGTGAACTAGGGGAAGAACTTGAGAAATCCACAAAGCAGGTAGGAGGGCATCAGAGAAGTGCAGAGAAAAGATGGTGACATACCAATAAGTAAGGTAAACACAGCTCTAGGGAGGCAGCTCTCTGGTGGATTGAGAGGAGGCAGAAACTGTTCCTAAAAGCTATTACTTTTCTGCTTTTGAGTGGTTCAAAGGGATTGAACTGCCAGGAGTAGGCTGCTCAATAAAACCAGAATAGATATCTAAACTAGCAGATGTACATTATAATACAGAAACACAAGAACCCCCTTCCCCTACAAAAAGTAGGGCACAGGACTCCTCTAAATGATCATAACTTTTCAATGACTAAAATCAAAGGCTACTGAAATATGTAAACTATGAGATGAAGAATGCAAATGTTACTAGGGAGGAAAGCCGGCGACATAGAGGGGGAAGTTCACAAATTTATGAATAAATGAGCTATGTGGGTGGAACAGCAGTAACATGTAAGAAAAACTCAGCAAATAAACTGAGATTTTGCAAAGGCATTGAAATAGAAATGTTGTGAATGAAAAACTCAGTACATTAAAAACACAGTAGAAACAGTCACTGATAGACATAACCAAGCAGAAGAAGAACATCAGGGATGGAGGACAGGGCGATGAAAGACTACATCCAAACACCAACAAATCAGGAAACAACACAAGCATAAGGACATCCTCCAGGAAGCATGGGATAGCATCCAGAGGTCAGATCCCCAAACCCATTGATAGAAAGGAAAGCTAAGAAAGACACTAGTGGCACAGAGAATCTAGTTGAGACCATTGTAGCGGAGAACACATGAACCAAACGAAACAACTTGGCGTACGATTGCCATACTCAGCAAATCTATATTACATTTTGAAATTGACATAAAAATAAGGAAGTTTCAGACAAACTCAACACAAATCGGTTCATGACCACCATGCCATTACTACGGAAGATACTTAAAGATAAACTGAGAAGGAAGAAAGAGAATATCAGTTATGGAGACACAGGAAAGAATAGATTTATGAGAGGAATAGATGAGCCAGGGAGGGTGACGATGCACTTTGACTATCACACTAGCAATCTTTTACTACTAACAAGAGAGACAGAAATAAAGAGCAATCCAAACAGACCCCCAAACTCCAACCAAATCATATGAATTAGTAATGATGTCTCAGCATAGACATAAATGACTTAGACTTTAAAAAAAGAGGTACAGACTAGATTACTGGATTAAAATCTCACTGGCTTGAAGGTAGGAGAGAGTCAACGATACAAAATTGTTCTCTGACCTCCACTTGCACGCCATTGCATACAAATTCGCGCACACACACACACACACACACACACACACAGTAACAAATACAGATTAATAATTTTAAGAGTTAAAAATATTCTGAATAAATAACCTAATGGTGTGCCTCAAGGCCTTAGAAAAACCTGAATAAGTCAGGTTTCAAAGTAGCAGACTGAAAGTAATGAAACTAAAAGTAGAAGGACAATATCAAAGACCAACTGAGAGAGTTGGTTGTTTGAAAACAAAACAAAACAAAAACCGAAGAGTGACCAAATCTCTACCCAACAATTATAGTTCAAAGGGGTGATGTGAAAGAAAAGCTTCTGTGTGAAGAAGGAAACATTCGTCACAGGGAATAGGCAGCTTACAGGATAGAGCCAATTTCTTGCCAAGAGACAGGGGATGAAAACCTAGGCTACACAAAGAAGTGCAAAACCAAGCATGAAGAACTACGACAACAAAAGAAATAAACAAACAAACAAAGACAAAACCCCAAATCACACTGTCCAATCAAACATTGCGGATGAACTGAATAGGCAATTCTCCAAAGAATATCAACGGCCCATAATTACTGAGAAAGTATTCAACACTCTGAGTCGCCAGAGAAATAGAAAGAGATTCCATTGCTCTCTAGTGAGAGTAGCTATCGTAAAAATGAGGAGGAGGAGGAAGAGGAGGAGGAGGAGGAAGGGAGGGGGAGGGGGAAGAGGGGGCAGCAAATGCTGACAAGGATGTGAGAAAGAGGAACATTGTTGGTCTCTGGAGGGATTTTAAATCGGTGCATATGGCTACAATAGAACTAGTGTGGAGGGTCCTCAAAGCACTTAAAACAGAACTACCATATGACTCAACTATATTCCTATTGATTGGTAGGAACCGGACTCTAATCTATATTCCACAGAGATAATGGTGTATCCATGCTCACAATTACACTATCTTCGCAGCCAGGAGGTAGAACCAGTCTAGTCCATCCATAGATGAACAGATAGTGAAATGCAGTACATGTACACATCAGAACTTTATGCGGCCATAAAGAAAAAAACTGTCATCATGTCATCTGAGAAAATGGATGGCACTGTCATTATGCCAAGAGAAACAAGGCAGACTTAGCAGATCAAATGTTTCAAGATTTCTTTCATCTTCAGACTCCAGATTTAAGTGTGTGTGTGAGTGTGTGTGTGTGTGTGTGTGAGTATGTGTGTGTGAGTGTGTGTGTGTGTGTGTGTGTGTGTGTGTGTGTGTGTGGTGTATGTGTGTGTTTGTAGGCCATCAAACTAGAATGGAATCTGAGAGGGAGGGGATTTTAAAAGAAGACACAGAATGAGAGGGTTACAGAATGGATGTGACAAGAAAGAGGTTATTTATGAGGAGAAAGGTAATAGGCCAGAGGGGGGCTGTGGGCGTTAAGGGGCTGGGGCAGATAACAAAAGGATATAATGTATTACATCATGAAACTCATTGCTTTCTTTGTACACTACTTTTTAAGAGAGTGGTAACCTCAGACAAGGTTATTCTAAGATCATGATAAAGTGGGACAGCAGGCTCACTTCATTATTTTGTCTAAACTTAGGTAACATGGACAATTCATCACCTGCACATATCAAAATCCTTGTCTCTTGAATAAAATTAATGACATCTATGTCTTTACCAGACATAGTTACAGGTGAACTTTATTTTCTCTATAAGCACAGCAGTTTTGGACACAGGATTGTGTATTTACATCCACTCTTCTTATTAGTAGCCAATTTGTGGAGCAGTGGGGCATGCATAGAGTAAGGTTTTGCTTTTGTTAACGCCTTTATACTGAGATCCCTGCTGCTCCTGTGTGTTCACCTTTGTCTCAAAGGTAGTGTCCTAGTTAGTTTTGTTGTCAACTTGACATACCTGGGGAGAGAAGACAGTATCGAAGCATGTACCCAATAAGATTGGCCCGTGGGAATGTCTATGGCAAGTTTTCTTGATTGTTAATTGATTTAGCAGGGCTCTGCCCACTGTGGGCAGTGCCATTCCTAGGCAGGTGGGCCTGGGCTGCATAAGAAAGGGGGTGAAATGTAAGTCTGAGGGAAAGCCAATAAGCGGTGTTACTATGTGGTCTCTGCCTCAGTTCCTGTCTCCAGGCCCCTGCCTTCGATTCTCCTGATGGCGGACTGTTACAGTCACACCATTCATAAAGAATTGATCTTTTTCTCTGCAGACCACTCATACTTGAGGAAACAAAACTAACCTCCTACTTCCACGACAGAGAGCCCTAGAGAGTGTAGTGGTAGCCACTGAAAGACTGTGAAAAATACTTGATTGAAAATAGAAGGAATCATCTTAGTTGCTGCATAAGTTTCTACTGTAAGTGTAGAAAGCCCTTTAAATGAAATGGTTTCAGTTGAACCATATATTAGTCTGGTGAGGAGAGGGGGTGAGGATATTAGTCCTTTGGCGGGCAAAGGAGGAAGTGATAATATACTGGCCCTTAGCTTGTTAGTGAGAAGCCCATTCCATCCCTAGAGGTCCATGAATGAAGAGGAGTACATGTTTTGAAATGGATCAGATCATGTGGGGAGGGTTTTTACTAAGAATGGGTATGAAGGTTTAAAATGACACATTGTTAGCACTCACTCGCTGTTAGTAAACCTGGTAGATGTTGTTAGCAGGAGATAGGCTCACGCTGTATAAAGTGACTAACCTGACAGGATTCAAAGGTATTTTACCTAGATCTGAGAGCTGGGGTAGAGCATCAGGGAGTACACGGAGTGCACTTGGGTGAGAGTAAGGACTCAGAAGAGTGGTTTCGAAATCACATCAAAGGAAAATGGTTAAGGCGAGGAGAGTGGGGGCATTTGGTTAGGAGACTAATCCCACGTGTTGGAAATGTGAGAGCTGCCTTCAGACGTAGGAAAGGCCATCGCACAGAAGAGAAAATAGACCTTCACTACTTTGCTTTAGAGACAGAATTAAGACCAGTGGGTGGAATTTATAAGAAGCCAACTTTGGGCTCAATTTAGGAACTGTCTTTTTAACGTGGAAAACTGCCTGACTGTGTTTATGGCAGAAGCTCTCATTCCTCAGAGAATTTAAGTATAACCTGGAGGACATTTTGTGGAAAACACAGGAGAATAGATCCATGTAGAAAATTATGCCTCATGTGGCTGCTTTGTTTCTAACATGTCCACCTTGACTCTTTGGGGTACTGAGGTAGGCTCTGGGTCAGAGTAAGGATGGGGTGAAAATTTCAAGGGTTTGTAAGGGTGCAATTATATTCCAGTTTTTTAAAAATTATGATGATTTGCTTTTTTAAATTTTAATTTAATCACCTTTCTAAGCAGGTAGGATATTTTTTCAGATTCACTTGGCAAAAGTGCATGCGGAAAATATAATGTATATGCTCTGGGCTCTGTAAAAAAAAAATGGAGAATCAAACAGACATAGACTTTCTCCTCATAGAATTCCAACAGCATCTGAAAGCTGAGGAAAGTGGTATTATAATCTACTTTTAACTTGTCACAAGCATAAGTAACACATCAGTCCACTAATAAGATGCCATATAGAGAAATAAATCAGAATTCAGGACAATTTATACCCCATAGTATATACTATCTGCTGGATCACTCAGCCTCTTATCATTTTATCTGAGCTATACAAATCATTTCTAGAGGATTTTGAAGTCCGTTTCCACAAGAGGTAAGGGATGACCACTCAAGTCCAATTCTAAATGTTAATAGTTCTGTAATAGCTCGTAGGTCCTTCTCAAGAGGTGGTTCTCTAAATGTTTTACTCTAGAGGCTGGGAATAAAAGAGGTAGCCTTCAGATCTCTTCCCAGTAATTCAATTGAGTTTAGTTCAGTTCATTTCTTGGTAGAAACCTTTAAGGCACTGTGCTAAATACTCCAGAGAATTCAGAGGTAGATGAGACCTAGCCTCTAGCCTTAGCAACCTAAAGTCCTACAGATAAATAACCATATTTAAAGTAAAATATCCAAGCGCCCTAGGGGAGAAAGATGGAGACAGGGATTGGGCTTACTTCTGAATTCAAGATGGAAACGCAACTTCATGGACCTGTTGGAGGTTGTGTACCTGTATACAGGGGATGTGAGCGGTAGGGTCTTCTAGGAGGACATATAAGCAAGGCACAGAAATTAGAGGGCGTGAGGTTTCTTTGAGACACAGCAGAGATCCACACAATTGGGAGACTGAGTAGTTTCAGGGAATGGTGGAAAACTGAGAAAACAGAAGGTTGCATGCCTAGAGCAAGGTATCAAGCTTAATGGATAATCAGGAATCATGAAAGGTGCTCACCAGAGAAGATGGATGTATTTAGCCAGCACATAGAAAAGGTGTCTCCCAGAGTGAGGTGTGTTAGAAGAAAGAGAACAAGTCAGGTGTCTAGGAAGTAGAGAATATCTAACTACGAGGTAGACAGGTGACATGGATGGATTTGACATTACGAGGAAGGAGAATCCACGAGGGCTTAGGCTTTGGAATAAATGAGGTAAAGGCCAGTGGAAAGAGGATGGCATGAGCTGGGTAGAGAGAAAATCAAAAGGGCTAGGCTTCAGATACAAAGTTTTTGGTGTCATTAGGATTTCAAACTGAGAGGTTATGTACTTGCTGTTGAAAGCTAGTGTGTTAAATGTAAGGTAACCGGGGATTTACAAGACATGTGGGTAGAAGGCAATGCTATACAAGAACAGGAAAGCATCGGGTTGGGGGCAGTGTCTCAGCTGGTAAAATAGGACTTTGATCCTAGAACCTCATGCCTTAAAAAAAAAGCTAAGCATATCTGAGAGGATAACAGGTTGACCACGTGCTTTAGTAAGACAGGAGAGACAAGGAGCTGTTTTGGAAGTGGGTAGTGTGTGTGTGTAGGCTGAACCTATGAACAAGAGCGAAGCTAGAACTCTTGCTGTCAGGGTCTTTTATCAACACTCGGAGATCAAGGATCTGTAGCATAAGGATCTCCGTCCTTCTCAAACAGGCTATCATCCTCGCACTAAAGCTGTGTTTTGCCTCACCTCCTCTCATATCATCACCACTGAGTGCCTTCTTAAAACGCTTCAGTGAGCAATGCTCCCTCTTTTTCTGAAGTCCTTTTGCTCTACCAACTAGGGCTACATTCTTTCACTCTCAGCAAGATTTGGTGGAACCTGAGTACCTAGGCAGTCCTCAATACGCTACTGGAGGCAGAGCACTAAACTGAGAAATTGAAGTCGTGAGAGATCTAGGACATTTTAATAATTCTATCATTTGCTAAATATTTGAAAAAGCATTTATCCGGGGCAGACACTACGAGGATCTCAGGACCTCAAAAAGATAGAAATATCCACAGCGGAGACTTCAAAAGGGACACAAACAGCTTGGTGAGATGCAAACTGCACAATGTAGGTGGTGGTGCATGCAGGGCGGGGCAGGAGCAGATGATCTGAGAAGTCAGGAGCTCATGTGACTCAGAAGCCAGCTGGTGTCTAGCAAAATATCAGTGTCTCTTCTGCCCCTAAAGAAACACCAATTGCTGCCTCGTAAGCATCCCCTCCAGAGGATGGCTCCAACCACCCAAGTCCTTGCTGTCACTCGTGAAGCTTGTGCAATAGGACAAGAGCTGTTGCTTGCTAGATATTTGGGATTTGCTGCCTTTAGGGAAAGGGAACAGGATGAGGTGGAGAGGTTGCTTAGGGTCTGCCAGAGAGAAAGGAAAGAGAGGAGGGAGATTAGGAAAGTGCACTTATAGGCTGTGTACAGACCCTGCTCTGAAGCCCCTTGACACTGATAGATAGTTCAGTAGCAGTAACAGGAATTGCTTGGTAAGTCTGAATCTTTAAATCTCTCTTCTCTCTCTCTGTCTATCTGTCTGTCTCTGTCTCTGTCTCTGTCTCTGTCTCTGTCTCTGTCTCTCTCTCTCTTTCTCTCTCTCTCTCTCTCTGTGTGTGTGTGTGTGTGTGTGTGTGTAGACTAGTTTCAGAGGAAGGGTCTCATCCCAACCCAGTGTGTGACCTTCAGGCTAACTCACAGAAGGCTATGCTGATCAGATGCTTTGGGCTTGAATCTTATTTTCCTCTTGTCTTATAGACCTAGGACTGGTTCTTTGTATCAGAGGTCCAGATCAGCGAAAGGAATTAGATCCAGAGGGGTGGAATGCGGGGGAAGCCAGAGATAATTCCATCTGAGAGGATGGTTTAAAGCAGCAAAAGCCCCAGCAGCAGGAGAGACATTCCAGCATCTCAGGAAGGAGTCAAGTGTCAGAGTTCATAGCTGAATTTTTACCTTGGGTTTGACTCTCACAGTGAATAATCTCAGGGGTCTTCTCAATATTTCTGCCTCCTTTGGGTAAGAGTTTGGAGCATGGGTGGAAGGTTTGAAGAGCCCTTGAAAGCCCTTCCAACTCTAGTGGTCTCCAGATCGCTAATTAGAGCCCCAAGGAAACGGCGGCTCTTCATTCTCTCTTCTCACCTCAAGAGGAATAAAAAAAAAAATATATTTGGCTCTGGCCCCTTAGCCAGAAGTGGTGGACCACAGACATCACAGCTGAGATATTAGTAGATTATTGCAAATGTTATATTTGCATAGATGCATTACTCATTATGCAGATTGCCAATTATGAATTATTTGTTCTTTCTTCCAGGAGAGAGATTGTTTATTTGCAAACTGCCTGAGAGCGACTTTGGGCAGCATGCAGACAGGACCCTCTTTCAGCAGATGTTTGTGGCGCTCTCTGTGAAGGCCTGTACTTGGGCTCTCAAGGAGGCAGGGGAAGGTCAGCTGAGAATATGGGAAAGTGGAGGAGGAGAAGGATGCCAGGGTTAGGACTACAAGAGGACAACAACCAAAAAGTTTGGAAATTAGCATGAGATCAGGTGTCTAATGCATAAAAGAAATCATCTCCTGTAGGACACAAACCACAGTGAGGCAGGGGCTCAGTATTTTCTCTGGTTGGACCCTGTAATGGAGGTCACAACTGAAACACCTCACTGTTAATAGCTTCCTGACACTGACTGCCTCTACAAGTCAGCACTTTCTAAGGAAATTGACTTTGATTTGTCTCACTCCACCTCACAGCTGTGGAAGCATTGAGGATTTACATACCTTTCCCATGCTGATCTGGTATTCCATCATGGTTGTCTGATCCCAGAGCCTGAGCTCTTACCCACTGTACTATACTCTTCCTGAGACACTTAATACTTTGACCAAAGGCCATTTTTCTCAGGGCCCTTTATAAACACAAGCCTGAGATCTATAGGTGTGTCGAAATGGGAGCATCTGATATAGTGGCCCCAGTTCTCTATCAGACACTGGTGCTCCACTTAAGCCTCTAAATCTGAGAAGAGTCTGAGGTTGGCTCCAGAGGGAGTGTGGAGATGATGGATGGGTTTTTAAGAGGGGAAATGAAGGATGGTTGTAGGAACTGCTTGCTGTGAAGAAAAAGAGGAAGTTGAACTTCTGGGGGCACAAACTGAAGCTTATATGAAATGGATAAAATCTTATGCTCTTGACAAAAGAAAAAACAGCCTAAAAACTCCTAATGTGATATCACATCCAATGAAGATACAGTAGGCTGAAGAAGATGAACTTAGGAAAAGATGAGGGAAAAGATATGTCCCTCTTTAGGATGGGCAAGAAGTGGTCAATCAAAAAGTCTTCGTGGACTGCATGCTTCCTACGTAACCAAATCTGGACACTATGGCTTGGGTGAACACAGGGGCGAAGCCTCTTCTGAGGGAGAAGTTGACCTAGTGAGTTGTTGCACTTTTGAATAAAACAGATTCTAGAATATGATGTATTGGTTTCAGAAGTGAAGTCTGGGAGGTCTCCTGCCAGTCTCGTCACATGTGACTGACTGTAAAACATTTGCGATGTGACTAGAAAATTTGAACTAAATACTAGTTGCCAAGTATTTAGTATAACGGAGTAAACTAAGAAAGCTGTCCTTTCTCCAGCATCTATATTTTTGGCATTGTTGTCAAAATTCAGGTAATTGGAGCTATGTAAGTTCATATCTGAATCTCTTATTGTGTTCTATTGATCTCTCTGGGTGCATGCTTGTACCAGTTGTACTGTTGTGAAAGTTGAGTCTCTATTTGTAAAAGAAGGAAACTAGACTCCCTTCTTTTACCCAGCCCAGAAATCAACTCCAAGTGCATCAGAGACTTAGCGCAATTCCTGAAAACCCTGAGACTGTTAAAAGAAAATTAGGAAAACCTTTCCAAATATAGGCAGAGGTGAGGAGGGCTTTCTGAATAGGTCTTTAGCCCTTAGGAAACAATTGACAAAGGCCACATGATGAAATTTAAAAGCTTCTGTACAGCATGGGAAATGGCATTAGAGTAAAGAGAAAGCCTACAGAATTGGGGAAAATCTTTGTTAGCTATTCATCTCACAGACATTTCAAACCAAGAATATGCGGTGAACTCAAGAATTTAAATATTAAGAAAACAAACAAGTCAGTAAAAATGGGCTAAGAAAATGTTTGGGCAGTCCTTAAAAGAATAAAAACAAATTAAAGTACTTTGAGATTGTATCTCGTCCCAGAGATAATGGCTCTTATCTATAAAACAGCAGCTATGGTAGCCTGCACAGGACCAGCACAAGATCAAGCTAGTCAGTGCTTCAGTGTGGGGGTGTGTACAGAATCAGAAGTTCACTTCTAACTGAGAAACTATTGATAACTGATAGCATCTGGAGGACGGGGGTGGGAGAAAGGGGGGAGAGAAGGGGAGAGGGGAAGAGAGGGGGAGAGGGAAAGGTTTTCTAAGGTGGTCTGTGTAAGTCCACCATACTCCAGTGAATGGCCCACGTCTATGAATCCATGATCATCACAAATTGGACTCAGCGAGTTATTAACACAAATAAGACATGAAGTTTGGAGGTGAAGAGAGGTCAGAGGGTGAATCTTGGAGGAGTTAGGAGGGAGCTGGGGATGAATATAAAAGATACAATATAAGACTCTCACAGAATTAATAAAACATGTGTTAAATAAAATTAAAGGAAAACAAATCATGGGGATGAGGCTGGGGAGACGGTGCCATGGTTAAGAGCATTTGCTGCTCTTGTAGAAGACCCGGGCTTAGTTCTGAGCACACACGTGTCAGCTCACTACTGTCCATAACTCTAGTGCCAAGGGATCTACCCTCCTCCACAGGTACTAGGCATACACATGGTTCACATGCATACACGCAGGCAAAGACTCATATACATGAATTAATTAATAAATAAAATTCTAAAGGAAATACATTTTGAAAGAAAGGCTCAGATACTAGGGGCAGGGTGGAGTCAAAAATTGTTTTTGTCTGTCTGTCGTCTGTCTGTTCTTTTGTACTTTTTTTAAAGCTTATATCTGCCTTGCTGGCCTTTACCAATCTCTCCTCCAGAGACACGAAATAGAGCGTTTTGGAGGCGAGAAAACACGGGGTTCAGAGGATAGGCTACAGAGTGTGAGTAACTGAAACTGGTCTCTCAGTTCTGTTTACGGTCTTAGGCCCATTCGTTTTAAGCAGCTGAACGTGAGTTTATCTCCCTGTGAAGAAGATTAAACAATGTCGCTGTGAGTTCACTCAAGAGACCGCACAAGAACCATGTGATGCTAGCTGGGTGTGAGGGCTCAGTGCTCAATAAATGTTAGCCGTTAGCCTCACTGTCTTTTGCATACTCATGTTGTGAGTTACAATTAAGGTAGACCTGGCTAGGTATTCTGTGGGTGAAAAGAATCCTCAGGGTCTACCAATTACACCTGACTACACTGTGCGGGGGAGGCAGACTTAGAAGTGTGGTGAGATTTGGTGAGTACAAGGCACTGTGCTTGAGTGGAACCCCAGTAGGAATTGCTTCAAAGGGGACCTGAATCCCTTCTGTGGAGACAGAGTCAGGAGGTATTTTGTTGTTACAGAATTTCAACGTTTTGACTAATATTGAGAAAGTATGCATCTGTATCCACAAAGCAGGGAGCAGAGTCCCTTTTCTTCCAGGTGTTATTTCGTGTCGCCTCGGGGGACACCAGAGTATCTTATCCTTTCTATCTCTCCGGTCTGTCTTCCCCTCACCGAGTACTGGTAATCAGGCGCGCTCCCATGCTGACATTTCCCTGAGATTCATTTCATGCTATTTCTTCATGGGGGCATCTGGACTGACAATGCAGAGACTTTCCCACATAATTGAAAGGAATTTGTGATTATGTGCAGGGATGTCAGCCATGATGAGGCCTTGGACTCTTTCCAGTCGAGGCGGCATCTGATGTCAGTGCCCCAGTCTCTCCTCCCTCCCTGGTTCTTGCCTTATGAACTTCTTTACTCCCTTCTCTCAGTGATCTCTCATTACAGTGTTTCCTTTCCTTACCCTGACTGATAGGCCCCTCTTGCAGTACACTTTTTGGGAAGCCCCTGCTCATAAGCCCAGTGTTCACAAGTGTTTCCCTCCGTGTCCAGTGTTGTGGTCCTGTCTGGGACCTGTGTCAAGAAGAGGTTGAGTGAACGCTTGTGCATTTTGAGTCTTTCTTTATTCAGGTCCCTTTGCCTATGCAGAACGGAGTGAGGGCTGCATTTATCTCTGACCTTCTCCAGCTCCTTTTCTTGCATCTGTTAGGGGAAAAACAGCATTCTGGGTTTAGAAGCCTCATCTCCCACGGAGCAGATGATGAAACTGCCTGCCAACCCGGCTACCAAAGGCTGCCCCAGTCTTTCCCTGCTACAAACCTCTCTGGAACTTTCAGGAGATCCAGAGGACCAATGGCTTTGAGAAGAGAAATAGGGGGTAAACATTGAAGACTCTAGCTTTTCCAGCCTGAAAGTTTGGTTAGCTTGAATACTCTACCAGGAAGCTGCCTTTTCTTTTTGTAGGGCATAGTAGGGCCCCAAGTGACATGTCAAAAGAAAGAAAGCATGATGGGGCAGGGGAAAATTGTGGAGACTATCAGGTCTATCACTTGGAGTTTTGCCTAGAGTTGAACTAGTGTGGCCTCTCCCATATGGAGTTTCATCAGGCCTTTTGTCTGATCTAGGAGCACCTGTATGAGGGAACATCTTTTAGTCACACATTCCCCACTTCTTATCTGTCCAGGAAATATTTAAAACGTAGTAGAAAAGATTGTGTGGGATTGCTGTGAAGTTTTGACTTTAGACATTTTAGAGGCTATGTACTGGCCTGTGAGCTTCACAAGACTTGTAAGTCTGCCTGGCTTCCTATCGCTGCTAAGTAAAGTACAATCTGAATTGAATATATATATATATATATATATATATATATATATACACACACACACACACATATATATGTGTGTGTGTTGTATATCATATAATATATATTACATACAGAAAATCCTTTCTCACTTTTTGTTTTTATACTACTATAAAGGTTTAAATAGCTCTATAGGAAAATGATCCTAGAATAAAACATTTACATATAAAACTTATTTTCCTTATACTCTCTGAATTTTACCATTCAGTCAACCCACCCTTAGCATCCTTGTGTTGGGCCTTTGAGATTTAACCAATAAATAGGCTGTTTCCCCCCTTTGGATTCAGACATAAATTTTCCTAACAGCATTTTTTAAAATGTCAGTGTGTCTCAGTTGGACAGTATATTAAATCACATGTGTGAGTTAGTTTGGCGATGACTTTCCCAAGAAGGACAGAAGAGACTCCTATTGCCAGTCCCCCAAAGGAGTATGGGTAAGTAGACAGCGAAGAGAAAGCTAGAAACTGAGGATTCTTCATCCTAGATTGAGTTGCCTGGATTTTCTTGCAACCAGCCTGTCCCTTATCACACGGGAATAGAAAGATGTGCACCAGCATTTCCCTGTTTCCTTCCTTCCTTCCTTCCTTCCCCTTCCTTCCTTCCCCTTCCTTTCTTCCTTCCTTCCTTTCTTCCTTTCTTCCTTTCTTCCTTCCTTCCTTCCTTCCTTCCTTCCTTCCTTCCTTCCTTCCTTCCTCCCTTCCTTCCATGTGGACAGATCCCCGAACAGAGTCATGACCTTTCACTATGGAGAGTCTTACCCTCTCTTAGGTGGATTGTTTGCAACCATCCATTTAGTTGCATCACCCGGTTTCTTAGCTGAAGAGGATTAAAAAGTCACCCACCACTTCCTAGGATCCATCACCCTACTGTGATGGGCTGGACGAATGGCCAGAAATGTTAGAAAAATATGTCGTTTAATTGGATAATTTTCATGTTTGTGTTTATTGACCGTTTCCATGGCCTAGAATTCTCCAGGATGGAAACAGGGACAGGTGTGCTCATTGGCAGGAAGGGAGCAGAGAGTTAAGAGCAAGCAACCTAAGGAGAGCATTGAGACTTTTAAAGCACCTTTTATCTCCACCTATGTTTTCTGTCAGTTTTGATGGGTCTACATGGCTTTTCCTCTCCACGTTTCTTCAACACGGAAGGGCTAAACTTTGCTAGGTGTGATGTTTGTGAGGGTCCATGGATTCTTGAGCAGAGATACTAAATCTGACTTCTCAAACACTTAACAGGGGAAATGACACTCAAAAGTCATGTGCCTAGTGTGGTGCATGCACAAAGAGTGTTTGCTCCTTAAATGCTGCCGTGGGAGAAGCTCCAACTACCCACATCTCAGTTTCCCACTCTTTGTACCCGGAAAAAGGCCGGAGATGCATGCAAAGGAGCAAGCATTGTCGCTGCAGGTATGGAAGGACACAGCTGTTACTTTAAGTATTCTGCTTTCCTTCCCACACTTCCTCCCTCAACTCCTGTCTCCATATACATTCATACTGTAAAACAACAAGGCAGTCTACACTCGAAGGAAACATATTACTTCTGCTGTTCAGGAACCCCGATCATAAGACCTGCAAAATGTCTTTAGGTAAAGGAAAAACAAACAGCAGAGCGTGCCTCTCCCTTTCTTCTGAGTTCCATCTGTCGTCTCCCGAATCTCCACAGTTGGAATGAGAAATGACCATGTATCAAGGACTAAGGGGACAGGAAAGATCATAGCTTCTGTTTCTTGGGTGGCACCCAGGAGCTCAAGACGTGTCTTTTGATTCATCAAAAAGAACTGTAAGCCTCCATTGTTGCCTCTCTCTGTAGATAAAGGGCTAAAGTTTGTTCTGCTCACAATTCCTGATCTTGGAAATTAGAAGTAAGTTGAGGCAGGGAGCTCTGAGAGCAGGAAAAACAGAGCCCCTGTGTAGAAGGAAGAGCACTGGCACGCTGGCTCAATAGCTACACTCTGGAACATTTGCTTGTTTCTATTGTGTGAATGCTTGTCTTGAAGCCAATTTTGAGGTACAATCTTCTGGTTCTTGAAGTTGGAATTGGAGAAAGACACAGACACTGCTCTTAGTGTGAGTCAAATCCAACATACCACTAGGAGACAGTGACCTTTACAAGGGCAAAGAGTCGCTACAATACTGACATCACAGACTGAGGACATTTCAGTCAACCTGGTCATTGGTTTGGTCAATGAGTTATTTAAAATGAGAAAGCAGTAATTCTTTGCAATCATAAAAGAGTCTCAGCTAGTGCCTGAGGATCCAGAACCTGAGGAGAAAGGTATATTGAAGTGGGAGTTTGCAATTGTTCCTATAAACCTATGGGAACAATTGTTCCATTTTTACATCCATGATATTGTGGTAGTTTTCCCAAAATCACAGGTTTCTGTATTTCTTTGAAAAACACACGTTTTCATCTGTCTGTGAGTCTTTGGTCAAATTAGTTCCCCTTCCTGGACTGCTGTTTTCACTACTGCAAAATGGGGAGGATAAATCACAAAGTTTAATACAAGAGAGTTACAGATCCAAAATACAAAGTGTGAGAAGTTTCTACTGTAATTCACAACGTTGTTAAGATAAGGAAGGACAACTGGCTGTCCGTAACACCCATTACATGGTACATGTATTTACCCTGGGCCTTTGAATGCTATGTGGTTTGAAAAGGTACAAGAACATATTAGACCTTGTCCTTAAATGCCCTTAAATTACTCTCCCGTGGGTTTGTTTCTTGCCCTGATGTTCTACCTTTGTAGAGAAACTCCATCTTGTTTGGAAGGGTGCTGGCTACGCTAATGAAGCAGACTGACTTTGTTAGCAGCAACGAGTGCTTTCCTATCTATAAGCACGAGACCGTTACCAACAGAATCAAATTCTACCTGCAGTGAGAGACACACACCAAGAACGTGTAGAGGGAAGGGAGGAGAAACACATTCAAAACAGCTTCTGACAGGCAGAGTTGTGTCTAACTAACCAGGCTGGTTTCCCTGGTTATCTAGAGGGATGCTCCTGAGTCGTAGGTTAGGAAGAAATCAGTAAAGGAAGAAGAAAAATTCAGAAAAGAGATGTAGGGATGATGGACAGCTGATAACAGTTTGTTGAAGTTCTTGGCTTGTTTCAAACCAGGCTTGATGCTAGTGAGAACACACAGGACCCCAGCATATGCTGCCTTCATGCCTTTGGTTCCATGAATATCCGGATGTAGCTTCTTTACCTGGTAGTATCTGGATAGACAGAGATGAGTCTCTTGGTTCAGGTCTAATCTGTCCCTAGGCTGATTCAACCAGCATGAGCTGGAAAGACCAAAGGAGAAGGGAGACCAAGTAGGAGGCTCTGGTGAAATGAAGCAGTGTCTAGTGGGGCACAGGAGGCTAGAGGCTCTGGCCAGAGAAGCCCGGGGACTTCTTCGGACACATGAAAAGAGAGGTGGCTATTTCTGTTCAAGAGTACACGCATCTTCATGGTATGAATTTTAGAAAATGTCTACAGTGGTGCTGGCTCTGTCCATACTGATGGAACTTATTTTTTCTTTTATCAACGTTTCTCCCCTTTGTGATGCTGTTGCCTTGCCTAGGTGCATGTGACCATTCTGCTTCCGGGATCTTCCATCCCAGCTGTGACCCTCAATGGGCTACTTGAAAACCTGTGCGTGCGTAGTGTGCAAAAGATGGTCCATCCACGGGTCTGAAATGGCAATTTTAAGCAACAACACCAAGCTTTAGCAGTTAACACGCCCGCTGCGTGTCATAGTCTGGAGGAAGAACTGTGATTTGAACTCCCTTGTAGCTATTGGGAGTTAACTACCCAAAACACTATCTCCTCCCCACAAAAGCTGTCACTAACATGGCACAGGATGCAAGTGACCCAAATCTGTGGCACAGACCTGACCCTAATCACATCTTATATTATTCTCTAAGTGAAGAAGTGTCCTACAAGGAAGAAGTCGTGTTATGCGGGTTTTGTTCCATGCTTTGTATATGTCAAACTCCACAAAAGTGGGATGCACACCTGCCTGTTTTGTGTATTTCCACGTTGCTAATGCCTGGCCCAGTTCTTACTGAACAGTGAGAATTCAACAAGTAATTAAATGCATAGGTGGTGTTACTCGCAAAGACAGCGCACAGGATCCCACTGGAGTCATAATGCGCTGTAGAACACACAGGACAAGTGCTTCCCACACTGACTATTTTCTAGGCAAGAGCAGAAGATGGCAGGATGGCCTGACAAAGTCACCGAGCTAGAAAAAAAGGCAGAAGCAGAGCCTGATGTCGAAATGGCTAACACTAACTGAAAATCTGGAACCTGGATTAAGACCTAGGGGTTTGAACAGTTCCATGTGCTGGAGTCTTAGGAAAGGCAGAAGAAGCAGAGGTGACAGTGGGGAGACAGGGCCTTTGCGTGCCTCACTTAGAGAGTCTCCTTGACTTGCTTTTCTGGTGACATAATGTGACAAGGCTCTTGAATCGCTGCCCCACTTGTTACTCTGCACCCATGGGGCTGCCCTTAGGTTTAGAGTATTGTCACTAAGGGTAAAGAGGTGACCAAATGCATGAGAGGTTTATTAGTTAGGTGCTGTGTAGGAAAAGCTTACTTGTGAGACCTTGTGAATGAAGTCCAGCTCATAGAAGGAGCCCTTGGCACTCCTGCCAAGTCAGCTTAGCTCACTGTTCACAAAACCAAGCAAATTTACCACGTTTGATGGGTGCGCAGCACTGTTGAAATACTGTGCTACCTAATCTGTGTTGTCTGTAAAACCCTGAGTTTTTTTCTTTATAGCAAGACCATCAATATTCTTGCAGATGAAATCTGATGCCCCGGGAATGTAGCTTCCAGAGACACAGAAGTGTGGAGTCCAAACACAGGGCTCAGTGGAAATAGGGAAGGGTCTGCTCGCATCTGAGCAGGTCTGAAACAGAAATGGGTGTTGCAGGAGGGGTATGAAACTTCCCCTAGAGGCCTGTGTCTCAAGTGGTTCATCTCCAGCTGGTGATGCTATTGTGGGGGATTCTAGAAACTTTAGGAGGTGGAGTCTCCCTGGAGAAGTAAGCACTGGGGTGGGGCAGATTTGGGAAGTATCTTTCCCGTCTCCTGTTCTTGCTTCTCCCTGCTGCCTGTCTGCTATCCGGTAAGCCTCTCCTCTGCTCTATAATCGCGGCGTGGTGGTGTTCCCAGGATTGATGGAGCCAACGTCTATGGATGTAGCCTGTGAAACTGTGAGTCGAAATAAATCTGTCAGCTGCTGCAGCGATGCCAAAGAAGCTGATGTAATGACCATGGTTATTTATTTGTATACAGTCTCGGTGGACAGAATGTCTAAGGAGACTAGATGATAATTCTCGGGGGAGGGCAGGCTTCCTGGTTCAGAAACCAGATGGAGGAGAGAGCATGTTGGGGGTCCCTGGTCACTTTTTACCTGCTAAAAGAGATCTGAGGGTGGAGCAGGTGGCTTCCTAACAGTGGTGTCCACCCAGGTAGGCTGTGCTCTGGTGACTGGCAGAGGAGCACGGCTCTTTTCCTATCAGGGCCACCTGGCAAGGGCCCAACTTGTTTCCTTTGTCTTATTCCATGTCATTCAGAAATAAAATCTGGGTTTCTCCATCTTGCACTTCTAAGCACAGTCTCATTGGTATTCAGCAAACTTTCCGCGGGGCCGTCTTCTCTTTTAATTCTGTGAGAAGATATTTCAATGAGTCTGAGCTGGGACAATTTAGAGCTGGGACTCTGATCTCTATTCACAGCCTGGGTACGTTCTCACCAGATTTGAGTCAGGAGGCTAAGCTTTTAGATCCCCTGTGGCATTGTCTCCAAGTTCCTCGGGGCCGGGCTGCCAAGTTCATTCGAGGGGCTGACCCCCTTCCTTTCACACAGCCACTTATTAGCAGCTTTCTTTCTCTCTTTCTTTCTTTCTTTTGCTTTTTCTTTTTCTCCCCCTTCCAGGCCCATAGATACAATTATTAGAAATTCCTGGTTTTGTGCCCATATTGAAAGAAGGCCTGAATGGGTATGCTAAGGACCCGAAAGGGGGCCACTGTCCCCAAGTCCAGCTTCTGCGGTTAATTAGATTTGGATGGTTTAAGAGGAGCAGCTGGAGTTTTCAGAAAACGGGAGTGATAAAGGGGGCCTATTCAAGGTATTTTGGAGGGACCGCATAAAACAATGTAGCTGTGAAATAGGGTCTGAGAAATACAACATTCTTGGTTTGGCGGGGGCAGGATGGCAGGGGAGGGCAGGCAAGGGCAGACGGGAATGGATGTGAGCAGGCTTCTGGCTGGACAGGCTCCAGTAAGCTGGACACTTCAGCTGCTCTCCCCAAGTATCCCACAGTGTGCTGCATGGCAGTCCTGCTCCAAGCTTGGGATATACCTGAGGCAGGTGAACTGGGGCAGGAAGGAGTTAGAGATTTGGATTGGAGTTCCAGGGCACCGTCTTTTTGAAGCTGGCAGAAGCATTTTAGCAGACGAGTAAGGAGGCAGAGGGTGATGGCCTGCAAACCCCCCAGGGAAAAACAAACTCTTCCTGATGAGGACAGAGCCTGGCCCTCCTTGGAAGTGGCCTGATGTCCCCAACATTAAAAGACTCCTCAGAGAACAAGTCTCTGCACTCGTGACTCGTCACATACTTGGGCCATGGCCTTGTCTGTCTGTAGTCCAGAGTTAATTTCTTCCCTTCTGGGACCAGGGAGCGGCTTCAATGCTAGGTAGGACCTCTGCTACCCCTCACATTCTGGTGGCCAGTCACAGTAATGAAGATACTGACAAGGTTGAAAGGGAGTGGGGTGCCTCAGGCACTAAAACCTCCAGGGGCTTCCTTCCACGGCTCAGTGGAGAAGACCATCTGGGTGTTCAAGTTTCCCATCTGATCCATAATCTAGCACATCTCAAGGGTAGGTCGAGAGCACTCTACAGGGAGAACTGATATAAGATAGTATCATTTTATTCCATGGATCAGCATTTAGGAGAATTTCAAATAAATATATGTATATATATGTATATATATAGTCACACATACACATGCACACACACATACACACGCATATATTAATTATTGGAAGACGTTTTCCATGGAAGACTATTTAGGAAGCAATATCCTACAAGAAGTTCAGTCTACAAAATTAAGAGAAATAGAATAGCATAGTGGGCTTCTGGAGTTATTAATGTGTTCACTGTGGCTCTCATGAGAGAGCCTGGGGCTCTGGGGACTTTAGGAGTTTGTCCAAGGCCTCTCCATGTGTCAAAGCAATTCCTATCCAACCTAGAAGTCTTAAACCGTTCCATCTGTGCTTTTTATACATATATATGTATATGCATATATGTTTCCTAATTCTCTTAGAGTCAATGTGTCTCAGGCTCTCTGAGTGTGTAGGTAGGGCAAAGAGCAGTTACTAATATCAGTGTGTCCATGGCTGCCAATAGTGCTATATAGAGCTATAATAGTGTGCTCACCGTGTCAGTAAAAGTCTGTTCTTTTACAAGCGCTGTGTCCTTTGGCCATCAAGAGAAGAATGTGATGCAGTCTGCACTATTAAGGGCTTATCCTTTAATACGGGATGGAAACCTCACAATGACCACAATGCAGGCGACTCCATTAGGCAAAAGAACCAGATAGCTATCTAGTCTCAGGTCTTAGCTGATGCAGACCCCAGCTGGGTGGTCTAATGGGAGTGGCGCAGGGTGCTGCCGGGTTGCAGGGACAGGGATGAGCACTGGATAGGAATGCCGATCATTGGATTTGCTTTCAGTGTGTGAAGGTTTAGGTTTTGGAAAGGGAAGGAGTAATTAGGGCAGGGAAGTAGAGGAATTAGGGATGCTATAGAGAGAGAGAAAGGAGGGGACCGCTTGCAATAAGCGGCCAATGTGTGACACTGCAAAGTCTCCTTTCCCAGTTAGAGTGCTCTTTTTATAGAGCATCTAACTCTGCTCTTGTCTTTCCAAATGTCCTTTCTCTGTGATGTATTTTTAGACCGTTGGTTTCTCAAAGGCAAGTGTTTTCTTTCCTTGGGAGAGTCTTTAGGTGAGCAAAACACATACTGAGATCCCAGTTTTCCTATAGCCAGGAGGGGCACATGAACAGGGCAGGATGCATCTGTAGGAACAGAGTGTGGATGGACAGGATGCATTTACAGAGCCTTTAGGAATCAGGATGTTGCTGCCTGTACAGGTAACTAGCATTTGGTGGTTTGGGTGCTAGAGGAGATTTTGAGGGTGGCAAGATATGGGATGGGCTTTGTAAAGGCTTTGGGGCTAGGAAAAAGGGAGAGATTAATGGTACTTCAGAGACTTGACTGTTCCTAGATATGGGAGAGACATAAAAAAAGTCAAGCCCACATCACTGTCTGTTCTACACAGGACATTGAGGAAGCGATTACTGACATCGAAGACTGTCCAGGGATATCACACTGCTGGCTTCTGTGACTGTGACAGTGGCAGAGAACCTGCGAAAGAAGAGACATGCACGGGCTGGGCTGGGCCTGAGGCAAGGAAGTGCCCCTTATTTTCAGAACGGCAAAGCCACGTGGAGGAACTTTTCTTGGGAAAAGAAGAATGGGAGTCTGGGCCAAGGCTAGCGGCAGATTCCGTTTATTGAGCTAAACTCCTGCCCCCTCTTTGAGGGGTGGCAGGGTCCAGGCTGGAGGACCCAGGTAATGTGGAGCTTAGAGTCACAGAGACCGTGAATTGCAAACTAAGAAATGTGAACTGGATCTGAGAAAGACGCCCTTCTTGGGTACCAGGAAGCTGAATTCCCCATCATTTCACCAGTTTGAAAGAAGCCCTCACCCTGGTCTGAAGCAGATACTGCCAGGCACACAGCTCCGTGATGCCGGAAGAGACATCTTAAGCTGGAAGTGGCTCGCGGTAATTGGTGCTTTCTAGGCTGCCGCCTCACTGGAGAGCAGAGGCGAGGCAGAAGGGATGCGTCGCCCTCTGCACGCAGAGATTGCTGGCCCAAAATAGCCCTGCACCTGCTCTGAGCTGCCTGTGAGATAATTTCAGCTTCCGAGGAGACTACCCTGATTGGTGTTGATTTCTCCTGATCTCCCCTCTGCCACACACCTGCAGAACAACACCTGATCATAGCGGTGCACCCTGGAGAGCCCAGGTCACTGAGAGCTGCTTCGCCTGTCCCAGGAGGATCAGCTCTGTTCATATACCTGGTCCTGTAATAGGTGGATGCTAACTGATGTTACAGAGGAGTGGGGAAGGAGGGAAAGGAGAGGCCAGGGCGCTGTTGGTCTGGGAACCACTTTGGAAGAAGTGGTAGCAGCAGGAATCGGTCTCGGTGCTTCTGTTCCACCCGCTCGTCTCCTACCTCTGCTCCTTGCCATGCTAACCCTGTAAAATGGCCCTGTGTCTGGAACTCCATCTCCGATCTGTCGATCTTAAGCCAAATGCTTTCTTTCAGCTCAAATATCTCTAGAGAGTCAGCTTTACCCGTGCAGAAGATTCCTGGGCTTTGGGGTCATAGAAACGACTACCTGGCAAAGAGATTGAAGTCACTGCTAGAGCAGTGAACCCCACCAGTTATGATCAAGCGCAGGATGAAACCCAGCGCATTCCAGACATAGTGAGGAATGACAGGATTTCTCTCCAGTTGGCCCCCAAACTCTATGTACTAGGTGGGGTTCTTGTCTCCATTTTGTAGGTATTTATTAATCTGTCTGAGGCCGTAGACTTAGAAACATTAGAAGTCCACGTTCTTTTCATGTACTGTATCATTTTGCTTAAACATCATTATATATATATATATATTATATAACATATAATATATAATATATGTGTATGTGTGTGTGTGTGCTATGATCCAAGTCAACTTTAAAGTACAGGGCTTAACCCCCAGTGAACGTGATTGTTGGGGGGAGGGCGGTAATGGGGGGAGGATGGGGAGGGGAACACCCATATAGAAGGGGAGGGAGAGGGGTTAGGGGGATGTTGGCCTGGAAACCAGGAAGGGGAAGAACAATCAAAATGTAAATAAGAAATACTCAAGTTAATAAAGATGGAAAAAAAATAAAGTACAGGGCTTTATTATATTCCTCTGGTGGTCTATTGGGTTGTCAATTTTTTTCCACTTTGCAGAGTTTCATCTGCCCCAGGAAGAAACTACCAGAACCAGGAGCCAATCACAATGGCCTGCAGGGTGGTGACTAGCAGTGGGTCTTGTCCTTCATGGAAAGCTCCAATAGCAGGCAGTGTAGGGCATTGTTTGTCACAATACGCTGAGACCAGTGTCTAAGTGTCATTAATCACTGGCCACATAAACCCACTGGAGAACATAGACACAAGGCACATCAATGCACGTGGCAAACGGGATCCGAGCAGGGAAACAGCTGTCTCCGACCGCTGCTTCTGAGCCAAAGCGGTAACAGTCACTGCAACCCAGATCCATCCGGCAAACGCTTGGAGCCTCTTCAAGTGAAACCCTCCTTTGGGTACTTTAGGAGAGAGGATAAGCAACCCAATCTCTATCTCTCTGTCTCTTTCAGAGGTTTTCTTTCCCCTTAAAGGAAAGGTATGCACGATCGACTACTTCCCCCTTAAAGGAAAGATGTGCATGATCGAGTACTTCCCCCTTAAAGGAAAGGTATGCGCGATCAACTATTTTGATTGTGGAATTACATGGCACCCACCTGCTCGCCTGTGATTCCAGATCTCGGCTGTGTCTGCAAGAATCTTTCTGCCACTTGTGGTTAGTAAAAGTCAAAGAGTTGGGGGCTTTTAATGGACTTTCCTAACCTGTGGCAAGGTCCTCACCTCTCATCAATGTCTGGCAGCTGCATTTTCCCCAAGGCCTCTGATGGCCCTCCCTTCAGATGCAGCAGAGAAGAGAGAGTGCTCCTTACAGAGGACCTAGGCTCTTTTTCACCTCCCACTGTCACTGCAGAGGAGGAACCAGATGTACACGTTCTAGATTAGTCTTTATTTTTTCCCTTGTCTAACTTCTGATTCCATCACAAAGCTACCTCTGTTTTCTTAACCTTTCCTAATAGCATAGCATGGAAAAAATCATGTACACCCTGGGGCCCTGTGTTAGCATGGCATGTGTAAAGATTTGCCTCTTCATCTCAGGTTTGTGCCTCAGCCAGTTGTGCTGTCCCTCAGCTCCCTACCTAGCATTGCAGTGTTCCTTCTTGTCAGCCTAATTAAACAGAAATAAAACCTATAGGCCAGCGAAGCCTGCTCTTTCATTTTGTCTCCTCTCGATGTCCCAACAACGGTCCAGGTAATTGGCCATGCTCGTGTTCCCCAACTGGACAGTCTACATGGTAGATGGCTTCCTGTACCTGGTATAGATTTCTGATTTCCAGACCTGGTTGGCTGATCATGTCGGATGTCAGTCGCATACAGAATGGCATAGTGCTGGCTGGTTATATGTTTTTAAAACCCTGAGGGTGGCCGGGACGCACAAAGACTCTGAGAAGGCATTTTTTTTCTAACATTTTAAGATTCATTATAGGTCCTGAATGTCCAGTTCTTTACAAAAAGTCTACCCATGACTATTTGGCTGGATTTACTCTAATAATTTAAAGATTTTATTAATTGGACAGACTAAATGAGTTACTAGAGATTAAAAAAAATGTTTAGCAAGACAGTTAAGATAGCTAAGAGTGGAGATATGTCCATTCTACACTGGCTTGGCTGGCTTGGAAGTCGGTATGTAGATCAGGCTGGCCTGGAATGCATAGTGTGTCTTGTTTCTTCCTCATGCATGCTGGGATTAAAAGCATGCACCACCACACATAGGGGTGGAGCTTGTAAGGACATTTTCTCCAGACATTAGCTACAGATTTTCACTCGGCAGGTCAATAATTCGGTTACAGTTCCCTGGCTAATTCTAATAACAGCTAGATGGGGTTAAAAGCCATGTTTCATTCCTAACCTGTAATATTGATCTGTGTTTCTAGACCCTGGACTGTATTTTACTAGTTTGCTTCCTGTTTGCAAAACCTTGCAGACATCTAGCTTTCTGTTCCCTGGTCTGAGGACCACACACACACACACACACACACACACACACACACACACACATCTTTGGTCTTTCAGACCTCACATCCCCTTATGTCGGTTTGCTGTTGTCTATGCTGATGAGATAGGTTCCTTCTTGGTGTCTCTAAGTAGGATCACACCTTATGGGAATTCTGCTAAAATGGAATCCTGTTCCCTGGAATTTTCTTTGTAGCCACTGATGAACATTGGAAATATAATAATTACAGTGATCACAGCACCCTGTGGATACATGGTGTCCATGATTTCAATTAGTCTCAATGCAAATTTGAAAATCCACCAGGTTCATTATTACTATTGTGTGGATTTATAATTGAGATTTAGAATGGGTAGAGACAGGGTTAGCGCTCCCTACTTTCCATTTTTGGGGCTTGTGGAAACAAAGGTCACAGGACACTCAGTGGGTATTCGGTTGGGGACAGTGTGTGAAGTCTGGTATGTTCGAAAAGTCATCATCAAACCTCCACTGAAGAAATAACGTTTCATAGATGTGAGAAACATAGTTGTAAAAACAAGGTTTTGAGAACTACATCTGGTGGTCAGGATGCCTATGACAAACTTGTGACCTTTCTGAGAGATACAGCTGACATCAGGATACCCAGTGATATGATAAAGTTTTGGTGATCAAGATTCTGACTAAGCTAATTAAGACAAAACAAAGAAAAACAACTGTTCTTAGAAAGACCCCTACCCCTCCCTGTGGTAAATTCTGAAAACAACTGCAAGATGTCATCCTGACCCTGCCCGATCACCCAGTTCACCCCCTACTCCCTATAAGGGACATGCCAACTTAGTCCTTTGCCAGTGATTCACCAAGGCCAGGTGTAGGGCTGGATGAGGAAAGTGACCAACTGAGCCAAGAACGGCCCCTTGAGCAGGCCAGCTAATACCTGACCAGATCCTTTGTCCTGTGTACCACCAATGAGAATAGGCCAGCTGACCCTGTTGCTGAAGTCTGCCCTCTGTAACGAATAAAAGTTGTGTGCTTTTTGGGTTCGGGGTTGCCTCTCCCTGTGTGAATGAGCAACTCCACGTATGTGGATTAAAAACCTTATCCCCTCATACTATTGCAGCAGTCACTTTGTCAATCTGTGCTCTGTGGGTTGCGCTCCTGAGGTAAGGCCACTATGGGGTCTTACAACACCATCAAAGCTGTCACAATCCCTTCAAGTTTTCAAAAACAACCTAGGACTGCCACCAAACTCCTGCCCTAGATTTGTTGTCACCTCCATATTCTGGTCTTTTCTTTGCTTCTAGTTTTCCTGGCTCTCTCCAAGAGCCCCTCTTCTTCAGTCTTGTTAGAAATAATGTCTCCGAGTCTCCTCCACTCTTGCTCCCCTGGTTCGTAAGCAGTCTATGACTGTTTTCCAACAACTGAACCCAATCAGCATCACCGGTAAATCTACTACAGGACTCAAAGAGATTAAAATGAAAACACATGAGTGTCTTTCTGTACTCCAACAGAGAAATGTGTTTTTTCCATGATGTTATCATTTCCCAATACACATTCTATTTATGGCACCACGCTTCTTAAAAAGCAGCACGAACTTACCCATAACTAATACACTTAAAGGAAATTTCATAGCTTTCCCACTGCACACAGCTTAAAACTGGTCAGGATTTTAGTGGCAGGAAACCAGGGGTAATTTGGAGATTGAGCTGCTCTGTGAAACAGTAGATCTAGTGGGGTACATGGACAGGGAGAATTGGCATGAATTTTTAAAACTTTCCTGCCTTCTTTATTTTAGCTCTTTTGGTCACTTTTGTGAAAATCGTCTTTTCCCAGAGCAGAGAATTCATGAAAATATTGAAAATCTAAACTAGCCATTTAATCAGGTGAAAAGCTATTGGCTCCACCAGAC
Organism: Rattus rattus; assembly: GCF_011064425.1. Taxonomy (NCBI): domain Eukaryota; kingdom Metazoa; phylum Chordata; class Mammalia; order Rodentia; family Muridae; genus Rattus; species Rattus rattus. The sequence continues at coordinate 53,709,726 of NC_046168.1, read as the reverse complement.
TGTGGTCAGAGCTCCCTGCTGGGATCGTGGGACACACGTGCGTATTTATCTGTGCTAATAAACCGGGCTCTATGAGTCAGAACATTTGTGATATACTCCCCGTATATGACATGAGTACCCATAATTCTAGCATTAGTCTCATGCTAGACAATCACTCACAATGGCCTGAAATGATGATCGAAATACGAATCATACCCAGATTGGTACCAGCAATAAGCCCAGAGGCCTATGTATTCCAACTCTACCTACTTCAAGTTCCTTAGAAATCTGCCTACCCCCAGTATTTAGAAGCTTTGGTGATTGATTCGCTGAGGACCCGTGAAGCCTATCGATTTGGTAAATAGAATGCAAACAAGTCGTACTGGTCATTCAGGAAACATCAATAGCTTAGGTAAGCTTGAACCAGCAACTTCTATTGGCTATAGCACAGATAATTTGTCTTCATATTTACTCAGTATTGATGTTAAAGAGAACGATTAGTCATTTGTTTTACAGCTTACCTCAGCTTTAGCCCATCTCTAAAATTGCCTCAGCTACCTTTGGTATTTTAGGTAGGAAACTAAAAAATTTGCTTCTTATAAATAGAAAACGACCAGATGGGCACAAATGCTTCCTATCGTCTCTGTCATTTTACCATTTTTGGAAGAGCCCCTGATCATCTCGTTAAGAATCTTTTCATCTCAGAAAGGAAAATTCCATTAGTAACTCATTTAGTCTATTTAATATATCTATATCTATCATCTATCTATCCATATATGTATATATATACATATATATACACATATATATGTATATCTGTAAGAGTTCAGAGTCAATCAAGCTTAAAGCAGCCACGAGTAGACCATCATAAAGAATTGGATAATCCAGAGACTTATATTTTGTATTGCAGGGTTAGAAGGAGATGCCTAGTCAGAGCCTTTATCATGCTTACCACCCTCAGGTTTTCATAAATACACATTGGTACCCAGTCCCAAGAGTCTTCTATACCTAATGTGCACTTCCTCTTTTCAATCCTTAATAGAGCGTTAGAGGGCTGAGGAGATGGCTTAAAGTGCTTGTCTTGCATGCATCTAAGAACCATCCCCATGTCAAACAAACACTAAGCATAACTCTTAGAATCCCATAGCTGGTAAAGCAGTAATATTTAAAGTTGGGACTTGCTGGGAAACTAGCTTAACTTTCCTGGCAAGCTCTAAGCTAGTGAGATATCCTTTCTTCAAAAAGATAAACTGTACTTGAGGAATGACACCCTCTGACTTCTACATGCAACAGCACACACAGCAGCACACACAAACATATGAGAGAGAGAGAGAGAGAGAGAGAAGAAGAAGAAGAAGAAGAAGAAGAAGAAGAAGAAGAAGAAGAAGAAGAAGAAGAAGAAGAAGAAGAAGAAGAAGAAGAAGAAGAAGAAGCAGCAGCCACCACTAGGCATAATTCATTGTTTGATAATTAAGAGATGATTGAAATTTTAATGTTGATATTCTGCCTGGGCTTGCAGGAAAATTATGCTATACTAGTTAACATGGACAAGTCATAAATATTTTCTGTTGTATTATTGACCTACATGAAAAATATCGATCCATCCGTCTTTTCAAAGAATTGCACAGAGTTAGGATTGTAGTACAAGCTCCCAGACTCCCAAGTTCATTAATTTACCCCCATTTCTTCCCTGCATCCCTGATCATAGCCATGTTCTTGGTTCAGCTGGTTTCCTCATCCGGGATATATACCTGAGAATTTCCCTTCAGTTTTTGGCCTATGGAAGTTTTCCTCTGGCTTTCGCACATGTGGTTTCCTTCTCCTTGAATACTATTTGGTATCTCCCGTCTCCTGTATTGATTCTGTATGGCCACTGTTCACCTCAGCACCATTTACTAACCTTACCTCTCAGACCAACTTGCTCACGGCAGCTCCTCCCCTCCTAATATGGATCTGGAATTGTTCTTTTCGATGTTTTGAGACAAGGTCTCAGTCTGTAGCCCATGCTGGCTATGAACTTCTGGCCTTCAGAGTGTTGTTTTAATCAATTTCTTGGATTATATTTATTTTATTTTGACGTCATTCATAAATACGTTTTTGCAACTTTAGTTGGTCATCGTTTGTCTTCTCTAGTGGAGACTGAATCATATAAAGGAGAGACTACATCTATCTTTATATCTCCTTAGTTCCAGGACCCTGTTCCCAATAAGTCACAGTGAAAGCTAGAAGAAAAGAATGAGAAGAAGAGAGACAATAAAGGCCTGGAGGCTGGTTTCGCCTACTTTGTTACTTGTATTTCTCGTTGGTGTGTATACGTGAACAAGCCATGCGCCATTTTCTTTCTACCAAGAAAAGGACAATGTATATGTAGGTGGCATTGCCTGTGTGTGTCTTTCTCTCTAAGGCCTCCTTCCCTGTAAATTTAGTTCTGGTTCTCTCCCCCCACCTTTCTCTCCCTCTCTCTCTCTCTCTATCTTGTTCTTGATCACTCTCATTCACTCTAATTGTTACTGGAGATCAAACACAGGGATTTATGCATACAGGTAAACTATATCACCAGACGCTTAAACGTATTGTTTATTATTTTGAGAGAGGGTCTCGCTAAGTTGCCTAGGTTGGCCTTGCGCATGCTCTGCATCTCAGACAGCCCAGGATTTACAATCCTTCTCACAGGCCTTTGCCGCCAGGTTCAATACTTGAATCTGCTTTGGTCTGTCTTTGAAATTCTCTCTGGTGACTGAAACACTCACAAGTGTGCATCTTTTGCAGAGGCTTTAAGAACCCGTTTGTCTCATCGGGGCTTGACTGAACCAGCCCTAGTCCCCATCACTGATGCAATTTCCCTACACAGCTGTATCCATGAACTGCTTAGGGATAACACCTCATGGATGGACGGCTCGGTTCAGTAGAGTGGGATGTTTTCTTGTCCCTGTGATCCTGGGCTCGCTCCCACTCAGGTTCTCCAAATCCTCACAATATGTCCACTCACTCTACTGAAACTTTTTCTCACCTCTAGTCACTCTAGCCCTACAGTGTCCTTCCTGCTTCTGTCTTTCATGTGAAAATCATTTCCTCCTATAGATTCCAGACCCCTGGATGGAACAAACTCTCACCTTCCTCTTTCAAGCGCTTTAAAAACTCAATAGTTATCTCGAAATACAGCAGGTATTTGCAGAATTTTGGGCGAATAGGTTGGATATGAAAGGACTAGCAGGAGTTAAAAGGAAAGCGTTTGGGCCACAAAATGGATGGAATGTGCTATTCTTCCTCTGGTTAAAGTTAAACTAACTCTCGGGTCTTTCCACTTCCCACAGTAGCTCCTTTCTTCCAGGTGTAGCTTGGCAGAGAAAGATTACACTTGAACAATTGGTATCAGAATAAATGATCAAAGAGTTTTATCATCAGAATAGCACAGGAGCACAGACAATTAAGCACAGCAGAAAGGTTCAAGAGGGAGAGAGGAGTCAGGAAATCCAGTGTGGAGCCAGGAGCATGACCAGGCCAGGAGCTTGGCGATTTCTCTGCTATCCTCTGCCCTAATCCCAGAGGATACATTAGCTTTAATACAGAAAATGACTGACGAATTACTAGGTCACTGGGTGTGAAATTTATATTTTGCTTTTGCTTTCTCCCGTCCTATAATTGTATTGATCCGAACAGTAAAAGTATTGCTATTGTCTTCTTTATTATGGGTGCCTCTGAAATGTGAGCTGCTGGGTTTCCATAGATGCGTTTTTCCTGGATAAATCTTCCTCTCGTAATACATAAATGTCCTCATATGGTCTTATTTAAATAACAGTTGTGCTGGGAGTGAGGCAGAAATCAAAAGATGAGCCATTAAGTCTGGTAATAAGAGCGTGGTATGCATCAGCCACATTACCACAGCCTGAGAAGCTTCATCAATTAGGTACCTAATGTACGATCCATCACACACACCGGTGCAGCCAGGCACCCTCAAGCTTACACCATTGATCACTGTACAGATGCTGGGTGCTGAGCAGAGCCTCCTACGTCTCAGGCGCCTGGGCTTTCCTAGCACTCCTATTGGGAGACAGAATGGACCTCTTCCCCGGAATCTTCTCTCAGTGGATGAACATTCGTCCCTGTAACCTTGAGCTGAGTGTGTGTTTGGTAATCACGGCTGGGAATGTCACGTGAGTGTTCTTGGGAATCAGAGAAATCAGAAAGAGCAACTGTTCAGTGCACTCAGAGAAGCGCTGTGGTTTCTGGGGCTGCATCTGGGTTGGTTTCAAGCGACATTTATTTCCTCAGAGAAAATACTCTAAATCCACAGCTGACGAATTTCTCTGGCTCTTTGGTCACCTTAGGTGACAAGGATCTCTCCATTTCCCAAACTCTTACCATTTTGTCAGTATTGCTCCCTAGACTCTGTCCTGTGCTCCTGCCTCTGTATACTTAGCAGCGAGGACCGAAATAAGCTCTAATGGCATATTTGCTTTTGTCTTAAAGGGGTGTGTGTGTGTGTGTGTGTGTGTGTGTGTGTGTGTGTGTGTAAATTGGGTTAGGCATATAGTGTTTGCTTGGCGAAAATTTGCTACTATTAATTCATTTGATGACACCTTATATTATTTCCAGTGGTCCGTTTCCCACTGTTGGTATGTTTAGATGTTACCCTTTACCAATTACCTGGACAAAGAACCTATCGAGAATTGACGTTCGATCCCACTAGCCTTCCCTTTTGCTAACATTTAGTTAGTTCTCTTAATCTTCCTGGATGTCCTACATTTTTTTTTCTTTAATTTCTTATAATCTAGAGGTTTCAGCATCTCAGGTAATTTGAAGAACACCATCTGGGGGAATGCCGAGGCAATTAAGAGCTGTGTGACCAGCAAGGATTATGTATTTGCATATTTCCTGTAATCACCTCATTTATTTTACCACACGGCAGACTTGGACTGCATACTCTAACCTATGGACAACTGTTGATGCCTGGTTTTGCCTGACCTTTCTGCTTTCTGGAATAGATATGTTGGTTCACTGCCTAGGAGGCCTGTTGATATCTATTTACTTCACAGGAGGAAGTTGGAATGTGGCCACGAAACTTAAGAAAGACAATTACTAGAAAACTTTCTTAAACAACAGAATCTGGGTTAGGGAGATGGCTTAGCAGTTAAAAGTGCTTGTTGTACATGACGTCCAGGATTTGGGTCTCTAGGGAGACTGCATGTACATAATGGGTAAGTGTTGTGGCCTGCCTTTAATTCTTGCCCTGAGAAATCAGAGATAATGGATCCCCAGAGCATCCTGGCTCATTAGAATAGTGGTATTTGTGAACTGTGGCTTCAAATGAGAGACCTTTCTCCAATATGTAAGTTGTAGACAATGTAGGACTATTTCTGATGTCAGCCTCTGACTTCTGCATGCATTTTCACCTACTCTAGAGAGCAAAAAATCTATACCAGGTACAAGAAGTCATCTGCCCTGTAGGATGAATAGGTGGGGAGCTTGGCCATGGGCAATTACCTGGACTCTGAGGGGACATAGAGGAGAGAAGGAGATGGGAGAGCAGGATGGCCTGCAAATTTTGTTTCTCTGTTTAATTAGACATGTGCACATACATACATAGATACATGCATACACACATACACACACATACACCATATGGAAACAAAACAAAATACATTTCTATATGAAGTGGATCCAATATGATACTCTTGATAGGATACAAATTTTAATGTGTCTGTCCAGAAAATTATCTTCCCTTTGGTCCCTCTATGCACTCCCCCATTATGTGATCTTTCCTTCACTTGATATAATCCCAGTCTCAGACATGTGTTTTTGATCAGGTAAAGCTTTCTAGTGAGCTGACACTCCTTCCAAATATAATCTGTTACGTCCAAATGACAGGAAATGATAAGGACAAGAAAGCAAAACATGCATAGAGAAACTGAGTGGAATATGAGGAAAGCCTGTTATAAACCAGTCCAAGCAAGTTCGGATTGAACTGTACATCCTGGGTCAACAGCAGGTTCATCAATAACATATGAGGTCAGGGGGAGCATAAAGCCTGCCCAAGCCCTAACATTAGCAGTCTTGTCAACTGTCACCAAATTCTGTAAGGGATAAAAACCCAGGTGGTAAAGGCTTGAAAAGTCTGTTGGGAAATAGTGGAGTCTTTAGGAAACAGTCTACGGCAGATTCCTAGGTCAGTATCAGTGAGCCTTTGAAATGGATTTTAGGGCCTGCCTCTTCTTCCTTTTTTACCTCTGTGATGAGGCAAAAGCACTCTCCATCGGTGACATCTGGACCTTTGATTAGAGAATCAGGAAATATGTCCACTTACTCTTGGAACTCTAGTACGTGAGTCAAGTAAACCTCTTAGACGTTAATTGTCTCAGGTGTTTGGTTGTAGCAACAGAAATCTGGTTGATACAACTTCCCTATATGAAGCCATTTTTGCAAAATCATGGTGAAAACCGTAGATATTAGCAAAGGAAACAAGATATACAGAAAATATGTTAGAGTCGAAAGTTGGCCCTATCTTTTCTGGAATCTTGACAAAAATAGCCTTACACGATTTACCTGGGGAGATGGATCGTTTCACTCTTAATGTGGAGACAGTGGAAAACACAAGATGTTGAATCTCCAATTCTTACCACTGACATGAATTGATATCAGCTGGATTAAAGACTCCATCATGGAAGGCAAAAAAATTAATTGTTTTTCCAAAGAAAATGGTGCCATGAATTCGGTAGATTAGAGTTTCCAATAATGATAAACTTATTTGAATAGACAATTTACAGAAGAGAACATGCAAATCACAAGCAAAGACTGTGTTCTCAGGAGAATGCAACTAAACTATAGCCAGATACAGGCTTTCACTCATGACATTGGTAAAATTGCAAACTTTGGCCAATCTGAGTATTGACAAGGGCACGGGAGTGGTAACAGCTCTCATCTACTATATAAATAGTCTTTATAGCAATCGGTCTTTCTCTCCCTTTGAAGAGGAACTTGACACTTTCTAGTAAAATTGAAGATGCACAGTCCCTACTCCGCAATTCTTCTTATAAATATTTCTCCTATAATAATGCCCGAGGAGGTCAAAAGGACATGCATATGAACCAGAGCCTAATATAAAACGGGAAATAATTCACAGCTCTATTAAAGGAGATTGGGCAAACCACAATAGAGTTATGGGGCAGTGTAAATGAGCCAGATGATACACGTGGAACGAGTTAATAGGTTAGGTCCAGAATGAATAGCTGCTGAGAAAAGCTTGCACGAGAACTAGAAACAACTAGGTAATAAGGGAAGAGGAAAGCCTGGGCCCAGGTTCTGTATGGTGTCTTTAATAGGACACCGTGAGCAAGATCTCATCAGGTTTTCATGCTCAACGCATGCCCCCTGGACTCCCTAGCCTCATCCATAAAGGACTCTATCTTATCTAAAGTCTGTTTGCCTGGCATTTGTTGAAGTCCTGGCATAAATTTTTATCAATGTGTTTTAAAATGAAGGAGTAATGACCAGAACACGACACTCCCCTCGGTGTATGGACTGTGCTTTGGAACTATTTTGTATCACATCTGTTTGCTTCTTGTTCACCCACATTTCTCCATTTATCATTCTTGGTTTGTCACACAGCAAAATTACTTCCTGGCTCCTATGTTTCTGACATACATTGGGAGTTTGTCTTTTCCTTTGCATGCACAGCCCAGATCACTCTAGGCCTCATCCCATCCCTGGGCATAGCTGGTCACTGTATCTTTTATATGAATTAGTATTTGAAAAGCTCTTTTCTGCATTCTTCTCATCGATTTAGAAAACTATTGAATTTTAGGGCCTTGTATGGAGTCCTGAATTATAGCCAATTATCTAGAAATACATGGGGACTATCTGGGACTTAAGGGTGCCTGAAGTGGGGTAGTTTCATGGGACTGAGTCCTTAGCTTCTGGGGTCTTTTAGAACTGTGGGTAATTAGTGCCAGAATGTACTTTAATTGATCACTTAATATTGGAGAATTGATGTTAGAATGCATAGGAATAATCTCCGGATGAATTGATCTGTGTGTATATATTTATTTAGTAAATGGTCTATTAAATATCAGGGACTTTGGAGCAAAGGAAAATACTATAGTAATATCAATGATTGTAAGACATTTGGACCAGAGAACTCCTTAAAGGATTTTTGCATGTTTTGACTTTTTTTCACCCTAAAACAAAAAGGGTATTTATTACACCTTATACAGTTTTCTGGGCCAGCAACTCATGGTTTTCCTCACGCATATGGTTTTTCACCATGGAAGTGTGCTTACTTGGCAAGGAATAGCCCTACCTGGGAGTTCCTTGGTTTAGGATGCCCAAGGTCTCTTAGAATCAGATATTGCTGTCACACAAAATCTGTCTTGTCATCACTGTACAAACTGTATATGTGCATGGATCCTTCATGCGTATGGCAACTTCAGCTTTTATGATCTTATTTCTAAGACCCTTTGATTACCCAGAAGGAACCACAGGGACACAATAGGACTGGGTCAGGGTCTCGGAACCCTTTCAAAGGCCTCCTAAAGGCAGGCGTGAATTCCTTTAGCAGAAATTAAATCAAAGCATTTAAATTTTTATCAGATACACGCCACTATCCCCCCTCCTCTTTTCTTCCATGAAAATTGAGAAAGTAGGAATCCAATTACCAAGGCGAGATAAAAAGGAGAGATAGTAAAACATTTTAATTGGATGGCAGAGATGCCTAATCGTAGCGCCTGCTCTCCTCTCTGGGCAGCACAGCATTGCTCCATGGTCACAGGAGACAGGTACAGGAAGAAGGCACAGGAAAAATACGCCTTACCCCAGAGCTTTCTGTTGCTCGCCACCTCCATCCCCGTTCCCGGCATCTACCTGCAGACAACCCAAACCAACACGCTGGCGGGCAGAACGCACCCGAAACACACCCAGCTTTACCGCCTGTGTAGTTTATTTCAAACGTGGCTTCTCGGAGCCTGAGAGGGGCTGACGTGAAGTAACTTGGAGAACGTAGGCAGCTATGAAAGCTTCCCTTGCTGTTGGGTCAGAACTTCTCTCAGAAAAGTCAAAAGTTTTCCGTGAACGCAAAGGGAGCTAGCGAAGAGCCTTACCTTGGAAGAGTAAGGTCAGTGTGCGGATGAGCTCAGGTTTGGGATCTGCGCTCCATTTTCAGTGCGCATCCCCTCCCCCTCCCTCTGGTTCTTCCTGACTCAGGAACGCATCAGGCTGTAGGGGACAGGAACAATAATCCTGAGCTTGTAACTTAGGTGACAACGAAAGATTGACCCAAGGCCTGGTTTAACAAGTGTAGAGGTTAGACGTTTCTTGCTCCAGAATTATTTTATATCCAAGAGATGGTTTCGAAGTCTTCATTGTTCCCCAGAGACAAAGTTTGAGTTTCAAAGGGGCTTGGGTAACTGGGATGAGGTCCAGCCCGTGATTGCTCCTTCAAACACAGTGCATTTCGGAGACCTGCCATTTTGCCCCTCTTGTGTATTTTTAACTACTCTCCATCTTACCTAGCCACATTCTGCTGTCCATATGCGCCATTTTTTTCTATAGAGTACTAGCATCTTTTCTAGAACTCCCAGCATCCACTCTGCCTCTATCAAATATACCCTCCACATTTCAGCCCAAATAACACCACATGGTTCAGTTCTGACCTGCCCATCTTATCTCAGTTAAAGTTCTCCGGACTGGGCATAAACTGGTCCCTTTCACATCTCTGACCTTGACATGACCATACAGTCCCCTTCACTTTCCAGCCAGCAGCACACGCTGGCCCCTCATCTCAGGGAAGTCTCTGCTCCTTCTGCTTCCCAGAAGTTTTCCTCTATTTGCACACCATTTCCACATCTCCTCTGTTCAGTAGAAGCACACGCAATCGCCCTAACCTCATAGTACCAGGCACTCTTCACGGGTGTGTTCTGTTTGCACAGACACTTAGTAGAGTTGAGTCTGCTTGTTCATAGCAGTTTCCTTCTGTAGCATCGCCATGGAGTCTAAATGAGTGAACAAGGGATCATTGCTTCCAAGAGAAATATATTGTTAGTTTTCTTCAAGCCTCTGGTCATATTGTCATTAACTAATCAATAAAGAACATTGCTTTATGTATGTTTCAGTTTAAACACATAATTGAACATATACTGTCAACCCATCAACTTCGAACTCACAGCAAAAGCACTGTATTTCCAGCCTCAATGAAGGCAATCTAACAGCTATTTTCTTTAGAAGACAAAAATGGCCTTTAAGCCTTAGAAGTATTAGGTAACACTTTAACTTCTACATAAGGCCATTTTACAGAATGAGTTCACCAGCGAAATGTACACAAAGAGAAAAATGTGTCGCCAGGTAGAAGATGGAGAGAACACGTCTTCCCAATAGGCAACAATAGCTGGTCCTTGCTTATTAGGCTCCCTGGAAATCTGAACACCAGAAGCTCAAATTTTTCACGCTGCACACGTCTACAAATGGGTCGCAAGTGCATTACACTGAGCAGGGAGTTTCAAAAATGCAGAATTGGCAAATGAAAACGTCAGGAACGACAACTGTATTTTATCTTCCGCTATCTTTTTCTTTACAGTTGACCCACAGCACCTAACAGCACGCTTTCAAGGTTGTAAAAACCTAATTCATGCATGTTCAGTGAATCAATAAATGGTGATGTCTGAAATACCGTATTAAAAAACAAACAACAGTTGTATTGTCTACTCAGTTTAAGGGATGATGTGCCCCTTTTATACCTATCCTTCAGGACTATATTTGGGGGGAAATTCTGCAAGAGGAAGTAAGGGAGATGATGAGGGTAATCATTTCATTCTTTTCATCAAGAACTATACAGCCCAGGTTGCACATTGGGTTGGCGTTCAGTACAGTACACACAGTGAAATCAGGCCTAAGGATCTAGTGAGATACATTTTCTGTTTGCCTCAGAACAATGCCCTCAGGGCTAACCTAAGTGGGTCTAGTGTCTTACTCTGTGGTAAGACTTCTCAGATTTTGCCACGAGACTGCGGCTGCATTTGCTTCGGAGCATACGTTCCCTCAAGAACATGGGTCAGGACTTGTTGTTCCTAACATTCTGTGTGGTTTCCCTCATACCTGCTTGATGATAAATTGTGCGTGCACCAAGGAATGGAAACCTGGCCACCTGGGAAGTTATAATTTGGAAATCAGATCTGTCGACTTATTTTTCTCTGACTTTGGACCTACCAAAAATAACTAAATATTTGGTATGGGACAGTTTGCAAACAACACCATATCTTGCCATACTGCTTCTTGAATAGCTCATCTCAATTCAGGACCTTCACCCAGTGCTCCTGGCAGTGGAAGGTCCTCTTGGTTCCCCCACTGTCTAAGGGTGGCTTCCTGTTTTACCCCTTCAGACGGATACCTTTCTAATGCAAGCTTTAAAAAACAACAACCCGGGCTGTATAGTTCTTGATGTCCGGACGCCGTCTGCTTTCCTTGGAACCCCGCTATACCTGGCTCAGCCAATGCTTGGCAACCGATCTACAGACATTAGCAACCTCACCCCCAAGCCTCCATACATTTGGAGAGGATACGCTGCAAATGAGAGGATCAGAGACCAGCTGATGAAGGATGCTGGAATCCAGGCAGTGGATTTAGATGTGCTGGTGAGGATACTGGGAGCCATCATAGACACTTATTGTTACATTTCCGTGTGAAATATGGGGCCAAGAGGAACGGTCCCAGAACATCTGTCTAGGGCTGGAGGCCAACACACATCCTCCAGATGTTGCTCCGCAGTCTACGAATGCACTCTTCCCGCTCTATTGGCAAGGAGGGAACAGAGGGAAGGAGGCAAGATCCGGAGGGAAAACTGGTGAAATGAAAGAGACGTTAGAAGGCACACCTTTGGAGAGCAGTCAATTTATAGGTTCTGAATATTGAGCTATAAATATCAGCATCCCGGGATCTCAGAGTGAGAAAGGGCCCTTGGAGATTATCTGGCCCAGCCTCCTGCCCAGCACAGGATTATTAACCATGACAGGCTGATGTTAATAAGGGTCCCCTACTGCTTGCCCTGGATAACTCCTTTTTTCCAGCTCGCTCAACTCACCTCCTAGATTCTGCTAGGCCACTGTCCAGAGAATATTTTCCCAGTTCAAATGTCTTTTTTTTCTTGGTATGTTTGTTTCTTTTGGAGTCACGTCTTTGAAAGCTGTTTTCTGTCCAGGTGGTGAATGTTTAGCTCCTTCGCTGCCCCCCCCCCCACTTTTTAAATTAATTGGTGCATTTTCAGAATGAATGCTGGCAGACACTTAACTCCTTCAGGTTCTCTTTACCTTTGCCAAAGCACAGTCAGGTTAAAAACCTATTTTATGACTAGGTTTTCCAAAGTTAGACCTCCCTCCCTCCAGTCAGCTTGGCAAGAAGGAAGCCAAAACACAGATTAAGCCATTTTCTCCTCATTATCGACCCATTAAGCTTGCAAAGATGCTATGGAAGCCCAGAGCCTCGTCTACCTGTTCTGGCTTGGGAAACAGGCAAGACTTTAGCACCTTCCTCTGTTTATCCAGGGAGTGACAGAAAGGCTCCTCCCCTCCTGGATATAAAAGGCAACGGCACATGTCTAGCACAGCAAAACCTTGGCTACTCAGAACCCTTGGAGAGGATGTGGCCAGCCAAGTTCTAGAGGTAGCTGATGACACTGTTTGTGGTCTCCAAAGTGAAACTGTTCTAGTTAGCTTGAAAGAAATGTCTGTGTGTCCATGTGCTCTTAAATAGAGTAAATGGAGAAAAATCTTCACAAGTTGATATTTTCCTGAGTGTGCGGACTTTTTTGTGACAGTTATTCTTCTGATTTAAATGAGGGATGGGAAACGTCACTTCCAGAAAATGTGAAATGCTTTGCATCCATTTTGTTTGACTGTAGTAGAATTTGTCTACTGTCACCTCTGTGGCCCTTACCTCCAATGCCATGTCACTAAGAAGGACATTTTACTTATGCACACAACTTAGGAAAATCTCCAAATAACTGTGTTAAAATAAATAGGAAAAAGCAAAAAGAAGAAAGAGAAGCAGGAAGAGGAGAGGAAAACACGGGAGAGAGAAACCATACTGTGTGATTCTTTTTGTATAAAAATGTGTTCTGTTTGCACAGATTCTTTAGTTAGCAGAGTTGAGTCTCTTTGCTCATAGCAGTTTCGTTCTGAAACATTTCCATGGGTCTAAATTAGTGAACAAGGAACCATTGCTTCCAAGAGGAATATATTGTTAGTTGTCTGCCAGCCCCTGGTCATGTTGTCATTAACTAATCAATAAAGAACACTGCTTCACGTATGTTCCAAACCATCCACATGGCAGAAAGTAGACAGATGATATCCAGCCTAGCAGGTAGCTGATAAAGAATGAAGAAGTGGGGAAGAGGGGATACCAAGGGACACAGGCAACCTTTGGGAGAGGTCAATATGTACAATGTTTTGACTGTAGCGAGCAGCGGAGGGATAAATGTATCTGCCAAAACTACATGGCATCTTTTAATTGATTTTTTTCTTAAAAGACAGTTTTTGTTAGCCATACTGAGGACTGACCCTCAAGCTTTAAACATGCCTGAAAATTTCTCTATGCTGTATCTAACTCATTTGTTTTTCCATTTTTCCATTTTGAAACATGGTCTCCTTAAGTTGCTCAGGCTGGTCTTGAACTTAAAATTCTTCCTTCTCAGCTTCCTGAATATCCAGGATTATAGGCTTTTGCCACCACGCCCAGCTTCATGTTTTTACTAATTATGCCTCTAGAAACCTACCGAAATACCAACAGATCTATTTTACAAACTACGTTTATTGGTTTAGAGTTTTGTGGAAGTTCCTCGTACACAAACTCGGAAGGGGAACACCTGGTGGGGGGAGATAGGCTAGGGCTGGCAGAACCAGACCCTGTCAAACAGACCCTTCAGTTAGCAGGTATGGTCATGGTCACAACGCTGTGGTGGATACAGCCCCAGGTTGGGAGGATGAGTTACTGTCACTGAGAACTAACTCTGTCACTAGCATGTAGAGATGTCGAGTACTTCTCAATGTTGCTTTGGTTTTGTTTTTAATCATTTCTGTATAAAAGAAAAGAGAGATCATGGCAAAATTTTCTAAATATGATGCATCATTTAAAATAGGCAAACCAAAGGTGTTTGTCGGAGTACTGACCTTAATGACCAGGAGAGACTTGAGGAAGGGAATACCCTTAGTGATCTGATGTTTAAGATTTATAGACTTTAATTCCCATTCTCATTCTACAGATGGAGTTGCAAAAAATGTAGAAGCTGGCGCTAAGTGTCAAGGGTTGCCAGAAGTTAAGGAAACAAGAGTAAGATGTGGGGCAGAGCTCACACATGCAGAACAAGTCACTGTCTCATCCCTCTTTCCAGATCTCTCCTTGACCACTGGCAATATTCACTGTATCCTCAATGACCCCAACAGAAGAGGAATGGCAATTCTCATTTAATAGGAAAAACAGAATGCCATGGTTCTGCTGACTTTTAATATGACAAATACTGACAAACAGAGGTAGCAACTGAGATTTCATTTTTTATGTTAGTGCTATGCTTATGTCACTGATGACATCCAAGTCCTGGAACAAAGAACTCACTGGCGACCAGACCTCAGACAGAAAATCAAGGCAGGCTTTAAAGACTAGGACATCCTGCTAACTAGAAATAGTGTCTTTACTGTCTTAGGGTTTCATTGTTGTGCAGAGTCACCATGACCAAAGCAACTCTTCTAAAGGACAACATTTTATTGGAGCTGGCTTACTGGTTGAGAGGTTCAGTCCAGTATCATCAAGGCTGGAGCATGGCAGCATCCAGGCAGAGTCGGTGCTGGAGAAGGAGCTGAGAATTCTTGCATCTTGATTGGAAGGTGACCAGAAGGCTGACTCTTCTGCACTGGGCAGAGCTTCAAAGCCCACCCCACAGGTACACACTTCGTCTAACAAGGCCACACCTCCTTACGGTATCACTTAGTATGAGCCAAGCATATTCAAACCACTACACTTATTTACCTTCAGTTGTGAGTGTTCATAGAAATGATAACAGCATTAGAACTTTAGAGATCTTTGAGGTGTGTGGTATATTGCTAGGTGCAATAAACTATTTATACGTCTCAGTTTATGATCAGGCTTGGCCAATCCAAGAGACGCTTTATTGCAAGAAACCACTCTTTCAAGTATTGTCATTCATAACTGTTGGTGTTAGATAGTTTTAAGATGGAGCTCAGTGCCTGGTACCTAAGGCACACTTACTAAATTAATAAGTGGAATCAAGATACTACTGACAAGACCATGTGTGATCGGTCGCACACTATTCTGCTATTCTCTTTGGATGAGGTATGTTAAGTACTCACATGCCATGGGCCGTGTAGTCTCCTTTATATGTGCGCAAGGACTCATGCTCTTCAAACATCTCCTTATGCCTAGAGCAGGATCACGTTTCCCGAACCTTCAGTGAGGATTTATAGGTGAGGTGAATGTCATTTACCGACCCCATGTTTTTTCTCAAGACAAATTCTAGATCATATGTTTATGAACTAAAAGTTATAATGCCATTATGAAATAAATGGTACTACAATAATCTTCGGATTTCAGGGTAACGTCCATAAAAATGTCTTTTGCACTATACTCTGTTGCACTATACTCTGTTGCTGTACTGCTCCTTCCTGCTGTCCTGAGACCAACAGACGCAGTCTTGGAGACAGTCACCGACTCTATTGCGTTATGTAGCCAACAATCATAAACCATACAGGTTGCCTGGATATCTAATAAAAATACCTCTCCATTTCAGACCACTCTGTGATCCCCCAAGAAGGCAAATAATTTCTTCTGTCAATGGCTATGATTCCCCGGAAGATATTGATGCATTTGGGAGTACAATTTGGCAGAGGAAGGAGATAACCTAAAACCACAAGCTGCCCTAAACACTCTATTACCAACAAAGAGAAAGCAGCTGAATTGAGTTGGAGGCCAGCCTTGTTGAATGATAAATTGCTAGACCCTGTGAGGCTCAGGAGATTTCAGCCCATTCACCCAGCTGCATTTTTATGAATACTGGAGGAAAGAACTTTGAGACTGAAAGGCTCTGGCTCATGGTTTGACTGTCTGCATCGGCTCCCAAAGGTGGCCCGAGTCTTAAGAATCGCAGCTGGAGAATCCGTAGTGTGCAGGTTGCAAGGCACAGGCCTGCGCCATTATGCTGGTTGGCTGATCTCCTCATGAAAAATGGAGTCATCCAGAAACAAGGTTAACACTTGTGTTTCAACTTAAGCTATGCATTTAGTTTAAGAGTCCCAATTCTAGAAACTTCTCCTCTGGGCGATTGTGAGCGCGAGTGAAGGCTTGGAGTCGACTCTGCACATCTCTGCTTCTAGGGGTATTTATCTTATTTTCTCCTTTCCACCATCTTGAAAGTCTCCTGAAAGAAGTTTCTATTCACTCTTCCAGATTCTGTCATTAATAAGCATCTATTCTACATTTGAAAGTCAGAATTAACGGCCAAAGAAGAATATAGAAGATAAAAAAAAAACAGATAAATCTACCATACTGATTGATTTGAATGTTACAGAAGCCCTTAATTCTAAAGCAGACCGTTTGGCAGACGGGGGAAGGGGTGCGGATGTCAAAGGTGTCAGTTTATCCTCTACAGAGGATTAAAATCTTCATCCACATGAGGCTGCCTTAGGTGATGCCTCTCATCCTTAATCTCATCTACTATCTGCAGTTTGGCTCCAAACTCGCCCTGAGCCCTAATTACTGGAAGCCATCACTTCGCATTTGCACATAAAGGATATTAATGTGTCAAACCTATTCTGGAAAGCGAGGACAACAAAAATATTTTGTGGTTTTGTTGGAGGGAAATAGATGAACCATGAATATCTGGGTGCGGAGGATCACTCAAGTTGAATGGTGTGTGTGGCAGGTGTCTGGCTTTATTTTTGTATATATATAAAATGGCAAAGATTCTTTTTTAAAAAGACACTGAGTTATTTACTCACTACCCCTAGAAGCCAAACAAGGTTTCTGCTACTTGTTAGAATTTTTTGTGCCTTTAAAATGACCTTGAAAATAACATTCACCATAGCTTAAAAAACCACTTATAAATAAACCTATCCAAGGAGGTAAAAAAATAGACTGCAGTGAAAACTTTAAGAAGCTGAATAAATGGAAGGAGACAACGTAAGATCTTCTGTGTTCATGGGGAGGCCAGAACAATGCTGTGAAAATGGCTACCTCACCGAAGATAATTTATAGATTCACAGAACTCCAGGCATAGTCTTCACAGAACCAGGAAAAGACAGTCCTAAATGTTGTACTGTAAAACAGAAAGCTCCGAAGAGTGGAAGCAAGCTTCACCAAAATGAGGAGAAATGCTGGGAACGTTCATTCCAAATTATATTACAGAGATGTTGTAACAAAAGCAGCAGGACCCTGGCCCAATGGAATTAAGTAACTATAGCTGCTTGATTTTTGACAGCAGTGTCAAAAACACACATTGGAGAAACGGCAGCCACTTTAGCTAACGGTGCTGGGAGAACTGGATATATGCATGCTGATGCTGGCTCTTTATCTCTCTGCTTGCACAAAAATAAGGTAAAAAAAATCAAACACCTTAAATGAAAGACACAAAACTCTAAAACTGTTGGAATAAAGGAAACTTTGAAAGCCCTTCCCAAGTAATAAGCACAAGCAAGGACCTTCTGAACAGGTCTCTAGAATCTCAGGACAAGGACACAAAGCCAGTAACTGCAACTGAGACCCTGTGAAATTAAAAAAGCTCCTGTATGGGAGAGGAAACAGTAAACTGAGTAAAGAGAGTGTACAAAATGACAGGGAGCCTTGGCTAGCTATGTGTCTGACAGAGGACTAATATTAGAATACATAAAGAACTCAAAAATCTACTCAGTCAATAATAGAACGATGAAGTAAACAGATCATTCTTAAAATATTACCTACAAATGACCAAGAAACATATGAAAAACTTCAATTTCACTAGTTCTGAGGACTAGTTTTGACTGTTGCCTGGATATGATGTAGGTAGGTACCATCCATGAGGAATGATTTAGATCACCTAGGCCTGTCTACCTGACTAAGGGATTTTCCTTGATTTAATTGACATAGGAAGACCCATTGGGAAGCATTTCATGATCTGTACCTTGGAGTGAAGGAGAATGGACGAGACAGCTGAGCACTTGTGTGAATGCATTAGTTTACTGTTTCTGCTCTTGTTAACAGATGTAATATGACTAACTGCTTCAAGGTCCTGCTGCCCAGACTTGCCTACAATGATGGACTGTTTACCTGGAATTATGAACCAAATCAAAACATTCTCTCTTGATACTGTCAGGGTATTTTATCACATCAACAAGCTGTCATAGAAATGCAAATTAAAACCGCATTTTCAGAGAGAGAGGGGGGGGGAAGAGAGAGAGAGAGAGAGAGAGAGAGAGAGATAGAGAGAGAGAGAGAGAGAGAGAGAGAGAGAGAGAGAGATCCTTTTCACCACAGGCAGAGCAATCAGTGAAAGCGAGGGCATGGGCTCATGGGTCCCCACCTTTGCCTCTGAAATATTGGCTATTTATAGACTCTGAAAGAGGGTGAGTCACCGTCTTTAGTCTTAGAGCCTCTGCTGAGCCGACCATGCTCCAGTGATTAGCTCCAAACCTGCAGTGGCATAGAAGGCTCTGATTCATCTCGGTAGGTTCCCAAATCAAATGAATAGATACAAATGTGAAAGAAAGACTTGTAGGGATGTAGGTGGTTATGCCAAGTGTATAAATGAGAAATTATTTTTTTTAAAAAAAAAAAGCAAGAAAAGAGCGAGAGAAAGAAGAAAATCCCAACCTCTGTCACTAATGTGACAGAAGAAATTTGTACACTACTGGTAAGACGATAAACTAGTCTAGCCACTGTAGAAGTTAGTAGTAGGAGATTTCTCGGACGATAATAAAAAACAATTCTCCCCTATGATCCAATTATAGCCCTTCTGAGTATTTATCCAGGGAACTCCAGTATACTATAGAGACACTTGTTCAATGTCTATTGCAGGATTCTTTACAATAGCTAAAGAATTAAGCCAACAGAAGCTCTGTCTCACAACAGAGCAATGGGTATAAAATATGGTGCATATTCAAAAGACCTTTGTTTTGAGAATGAAAGAGAAAAGTCCGTGAGGTTGTCAAATGAGTCGCAGGAAGAAGAATGCTTTACTTTCTGTCACTTCTTGCTTCTAGATTTTATGGAGCTGCATAAAGTCATGTATGTACACATGTATGATGGCAAGGTAGAAGAGAAACTGTCCTGGGAGCAAAGCAGACAAACAGGAATGGAGAATGATGAGAAAAGAGAGGACCAGGGGTGCTGGAGGGCCAATATGCTGAACATTTAATATGTACTTATATGAAAACTTAAAAAAATAGTTTCTTCAAAAAAAACCCCTAAAAGTGACTTAAAAAACTATGAGCTCTGTTGTATCACTAGAGATGGGAAAGGTCACTGAGAAAATTAATTTTGGCTCCTCCTTTTACCTTGATTTGGTCTGGCTGCTCAGTTAACCAGTTTTGATTATCAGTTGTGCTTTAAAAGTCTACCTATGTTGACAAGTGATAAAGCTACGACATACAGGTTTAATGGGATTTCAGATACAGAAATATTTACAAGTAAATGTTGCAAGCCACGTACTGGGTTGCTCTCTGTGCTCAGCCTGCTTTCTTGTACCACCAGGTCAGGGGTGGTACCACACACAGTGATCTGGTCTCTCCTACCGATCATCCATCACTGGCTTGCCTAAAGGCCAAACTGGAAGGGAAATTCTCTCAATTGAGGTTCTTCCATCTCAAATAACTCCAGCCTATGTCAAGTTAACATCCAACCAGCCAGCACATTATGAATCTCCTCCTGTTCCCTGGGATCTAAGATATGCTGTAATTCCTTTCGACCATCTACTTCCGGTGCACGGAACACTTTATGGTTGGGGTTTGTGGTGTCTGTAATTGTGTGCTCAAGACAGTGACAGAAATTCAGCAAGGCGGACATTGAACTAAATGTTTATCTTCAGAAATAGAGACTTTGTGGATAGCTTTGCTCTCAAGTAAGGGGCCATGATAGACTTGACCTGGGATCTTATTTCAAGGTCAATTCTCTTTCTTCAGCATGAGAAGTTGGCAGTCGGGAGGCCTTCAGGGCAGGAAGGCTGGGATAACTCGGGTTATTGCTGGGACAGTAAAGACTTGAACATCCAAGGAAAGAGTTTGAAAAGGGTATAAGTGTGTTCACTCATGAGGACTGTACTGTGCTTCTGAAACCTTCTTAGGGGGAAATGGGCGTCCTACCTTAGTCATTGCAGACCACTTCCCACCATTCCATGGCTTCAGCCATGGTTAAAATTTTCCGGATATCCATACATAGGTCCTGCCAATCCTGTACCTCATACATAGACAGACACATTTCTTCAGCCTCCAGACAGAAGATCACCTGCTTTCAGCCTCAAAACTAGTATTTCATTACTTCTGGCAACATGTATCTTTTGACTGTTACCAGTTTCATAATTTCCAAATCCAGGAGATAAGGTTTAGCAATATGGTTACAGCCAAAAACAAACTCTGTCTTGATGCAACATAAACACTTAGTCACTCTCTTGAATGTGCCTTCCTGGCATCACTGAACAAACTGGTACCAGCCCCGTGTGTTTAGTGATCTTAGCTCACATACCAGGACTCATAAGCTGAGCTGCTCTGACTAACATTGGGTCCCCGAAATCTGAAGGGATGATTCTCTGAACCTTGGTTTGCTCATTTGTAGCATGCAATCATACTTTTCTTCTTTTTCGCAGAATTGCTTTCAAGATTAAGGAACACTACATACTGTTTTTCTACTTTGCTTCTCTGTTGCTGTGATAAGATACTGACCACATGCAACTTGAGGGAGGAAAACATTGTATTTGACTCATAGGCTACTGTCTATCAACAAGGAAGTCAAGGCAAAAGCTGAAACAGAGCATAGAGGAATGCTGCTTGTTGGCTTGCTCCCCCTGAGTTGCCCAGCCACCTTTCTTGTATAGCCAAGGCTCACCTGCCTAGGGATGGTGTTGCCCACAGGTGGGCTATCCCTCATAAAACAATTAGGAACTAAGAAAATGCCTCACAGGTATAGCCACAGACCAAACTGATCTCTGCAATTCTTCAGTTGAGTTTCCCTCTTCCCAGGTGACTCTATGATACTATGTAAGTCACTTACCACCATATACATCTCATAGTATAACCTTGATAAGTGAAGAACCTTGTAATGATGGCATTACTAACATGTACTGGAGGTTACTATAGTCAGAAACAATGATGTCTCGCGCTTTAAAATGGATATTCTGTAGTTGAATTTGTTTTTAATTGCAGCCTGAAAATTTAATTAGCTATATTGCATGTCCTAGCCTATGTTTTTTTCCCCCTCCTAAATAAACATTAACTGCCAATCAAGCACTGTGGGAGTTACACAGAAGAGGAAGATCTACTTCTAGAGCTGCAGAAACAGAGCCTCTCACAGCGAACACAGATATGTATGGTTTAAACTAGTGGGTAAACATCTCAGTCTGGGAGAAGTTGAATGCAATAATTTGGAAAAAAAAAACGAAATAAAACATCAAGACCCTTTCCTGCCAGTTCTATGAAATCTGGCCACCCCTAAAGCTGCCCCCGTTGTCTTTCTCCAGCTCTGGCACCCAGAGCCTAAGCATTCTTCTTAGCGGAAATGTCACTGCGACGAAGCCTATTCCTTTAGCAGAGGGAATAATAATACATGAATTGATGACTATGTGAAAGCTGGTGAGGGAGGAGGGGCGTAGGACAGAGGCTTGGGTGCAGCATCTGACGTTTGTGCCCAGTCGTCATTTCCCAGAGACCCCAAGTTAAGCCTCTTTGAAATCAGCTCCCTCACCCCTCTTGCAACAAGTATAATTATAGGGCCATTTTTTCCCCATCGCAATCTGCTTCATAACAAAATGAACGCCACCTTGGCAAAGGAAACAAGACGTTGGCAAGCCACATGCCTCCAGACCTTGTCCAGGAGCCATGGCTGCAGCAATGTAAACAAATAGATCATCACCCTCCCCTTCCCCCTCTCCTCCTTCGCTCGCCTTCCTTTCACTCTGAATGCTCCATTAGAGTGCCGAGGATTTCACAGTTTCTCCAGCTCTGGAAAAATCATTAGGCCCTTCTTCTGGTCGGCTTTGGAAACATCTGGAACAAATTATCTCTACTTTTGGAAACTGAATAAAGGAATGTGAGCCTCACTGGAGAAATGTGAAATCTAGGGTGGGATTTGCAAAACGGTTTAAGGTTTGCGCATGTACTTTTTTTTTTTTTTTTTTTTTGGGTTTGTTTGGGTTTGGAACGTTTTATAAGAAAAAATAACAAGGCTTGCCCATGTGCTTTTCATAATTCCTTTGCTTTCCATAAAAATCATTTGGCCCCTCCCCCGATTTTCCACCAGTTCTTAGTAGCTCCCATCCGCAATGTTAAGTGTTCTTATGTAACAAGAAATCCATGAGTTAGGAGTTTGGGGTGATCTTTTTTTTCCTCAGCCCGATCACAGGTTTAATGCTTTTGTTATGCTTCCCGCTTCATGCTGCCCAAGTACCTGTTCGGAAACTTGACTCGGTCCCTAAGGGAGGTACCAGGACTTTACAAATCTCAGTGCCCAGTTCCCTTGCCTTAGCCCAAGAGCAGCTGCAATAGCCCATAACCTCAGGGTAGCTCATGGTGAGCACAGTGCTTTTATCCCTCAGCCCTTCACAGCTCTGTCAGGCATTCTTGCCTCTGGCCCTGGGGTTGATGTTTAGCAAAAGCGGGATGGACAGCTTGCACAGGCTGGGAGATGACATAGTCATCGAACACTGGCCACAAGCAGCTTCGACTAGGCTGCTCTTCCTGAGGTCTCCGTGGCCACACTCCCTCCCTGCTATGCAGACAAACAGTGTGAGAAAGCAAAGGCAGATGTGGCATGGAAGGATCAGGAGTTAAGAAGCAGCCAATCATGCCTGGAAGAAGGGGAAGTGGGGGTAGGAAACAGAGTCTGATGACCTCTGTATCAGAAAGGGGGTATCTGATGGAGCGGCACCCTTTTCTAGGCTTTTTTCTCATCATCAAGTTTTAAGGACTACAGCTGTCCGACTTTGACATCATCTTTGTCTTCAACTATGTATATATAAACATGGTATCCGTCCAGACGTGTCCTGGTTTTAGTTCTGAGAGGTGGTGGACCTTCTCATATTCCCATAGTTCCCAAAGCCTCATCCAGAGAGTTCTGTA